>NW_027533117.1:1829122-1857150 GCF_008692635.1 Crocuta crocuta
CTCACGCTAGGTCTCTCTCTCTCAAAAATAAACATTAAAAAAAATTTTGTGAAGTCAAATGAATAGGAAACATGAATGAACTTTTATTTCAACTATGGAGAAAGTATGACTAAGTTCATGTACAATTACAAGGGCACATCAGGCTTTAATTTCAACATTCTAATGTCTCTATGGAAATTCATCATGATATTCTTCTACTTATTATTTATAGAATGCTCCCAAGTATGTATGTGTGTGTATATATATGTGTATATATATATATATACACATATATATATGTAAAATTACTCTAATGCACATTAGCAAGAATTATATTTCACATAGTCTACTGTTCATTAAACAAAGATTGAGGGGCGCCAGGATGGCTCATTGGGTGGAGCATGTGACTCTTGATCATGGGGTCATGAGTTCGGGACCCTAGATAGACATAGAGCTCGTTTTTTAAAAAGTAAAGAAATAAAAGATTTAGTTCCAACAAACTATGACTTAAGAAAAAGAAGTTTTAACTGATAGGAATTGGGGAAGAAAAAAAATGAAGGTACTTTATAGAAAACAATGGTGAAATTTCCACAGATTCCTTTAAATAATCAGATTTATAAAATGGCATAACTAGGAATGCAGATATTGAAAACAATAAATAAGGGAAGCAAAGACTGTATTCTACTTTTGAGTTCCAAACAGGGTCAGTCTTAGAGCAAATAACAAGCCAAGCTATTTAAGTAATGTGTTCCCATTTTGTCTAATTAATCTATTATCAATCATACTTGGTACTCCATGCTCGGGGCTGTACAAGTAAGCTTTAAAAAAAAATAACTAGATACAAGCACTATCAAATAAATAACTTATGAGAAATTTCAACTAATTGCATCATAATTTTCTATTCAGGAGATAAGAGGTTAGCACTTTGAACAATAACTTTGTCCAACATGTGTTTTAAGCCTAACATAAGAGAAAGCAAAATATATACATAATTGCAGAGTTAGGAGTAAATAGTGATTATTTCAGAGAAGAAAAGAGTATGTTGTTAGCATACAGTGACCTAGATGTTCCATGAAGTAGATCTGTATTGCCTGGGAGACTTTCAGAGATTTTTAAAAAGTAAAACAATATGGTTCAATGGAGACTGAGATATATTTGGCCAGAAACTTTGAAGTAATTACATAGCCTTGGCAATTTATAGTAATCTTAGCAAATATTAACCGACACCTGGAAAAGAGATTGGGCTGGGATAAAACATGTATAGATATAAAATATATATATATATACTGTTTCCAAACAACAGATGAAGCCATGAAAGCAAATGAGATGCAGAAAGCATGAGGTATGAGAATTTGGGTTTCAAATCAGATAGGCTTGGTTTCTTACACTGACTCTACTTCTCAAAGACTCTTTTTTTTTTTATAGTTTATTTATTTTTGAGACAGAGAGAGACAGAGCATGTGCAGGGAAGGGGCAGAGAGAGAGGGAGACACAGAATCTGAAACAGGCTCCAGGCTCTGAGCTGCCAGCACAGAACCTGATGCAGGGCTCGAACCCATGAACGGTGAGATCATGACCTGAGCTGAAGTTGGATGCTTAACCAACTGAGCCACCCAGGTGCCCCTAAATTTTCTTTTTTTTTTTTTACAGTTATTTATCTTTGAGAGACAGAGTGAGACAGAGTGGGAGCAGGGGAGGGGCAGGGAGAGGTGGAGACAGAATCCGAAGCAGGCTCCAGGCTCTAAGCTGTTCACACACAGAACACGACTCAGGGCTCAAACCAACAAACCTGAGATTGTGACTTGAGCCAAAGTCAAACACTGAACCGACTGAGCCACCCAGGCACCTCTGACTCTACTTCTTAATAACTATCACCTGGGGATAATGTGAACGTCTTTAAACTCCCAGCTTTTCATCCCCAAAATGTGAATACTAATTCTAGGCACCTTGGTAAAGTGCTTATAAAACTTAAATGAGAGACTGAGTGTAAAGCTCTATATCTGACATATAAGTGCTCATTAAAATACCATAACTGCTGCTAAACTTGACTTGTAATAGGAAACCACTAAGAAATAAAAAAGGAAAAGGACAGGGGCACCTGGTGGCTCAGTCAGCTGAGCATCCGACTTCAGCTCAGGTCATAATCTCAGTTTGTGAGTTGGAGCTCTGTGTAGGGCTCTATGCAGACAACTCAGAGCCTGTAGCCTGGTTTGGATTCTGAGTCTCCCTCTCTCTCTGCCCCTCCCCTACTCACACTCTGTCTCTCTCTCTCTCTCTCTAATAAGTAAACATTAGGAAAAAACAAAAAAAGAAGAAGGGGCTCAGTCCATTAAAGAAAAAAAAAAAAGAAAAGAAAAAAGAAAGGAAAAGCCCCAAGGCAAAATATCCCTGTGGTTTTCCACATTCATACAGTCAATAAAAGTAACAATTTAGGACTGTTACAAAAATAATAATCTGATAGAAGACAGGTAAAAAATAGGGGAATTTGGTGCTAGAATATCTATAGAGCCTCTTAAAAGTAACTGATTACTTAGATATGAAATAAAAAGCTCAAAGAGTAGGAAAAATGATGCCTTTGCATATGATTGAAAAGATGAATTAAAAACTAATATGATAATCATGTGGTGGGTAAACGAGATTAGTGTACAAATGAAGATAATTATTGCATACATTTCTAAGTTTAGCTCATTACATGTTATATTGTCATGGTAGCACATTGCTGAAAGAATGTTTATTTACAATTTTAAACTTCTTAACCATGTTGGCTCAGATTATATCTGCCCCCAGCAATGCAAAGTACAACTTTACAACACTCTATAAAAATGGAGTATGCATATTTATTACATTACGCAAAGATAAAAGAAAAAAATGATAATATTTGCCATTTTTCTGCTTAAAACATACTGTAATTTAATAGATCTTTGTACTTTTAATTAGTATATGTCAATTCATGTGAGCTCATGAACATCTTTTTTAAAGCTCAAATGCATATTAAAATAAATTTTAGATAAAAGTGTTAACTAATTGATAATGAAATATAAATGTCTTAATCTGCTTCAAAAGCTTTTAGTTTGTAATTTTGGTGGCCTCAAAGACATGCTCTAAATTTAAAAGGTTGTTTCAGTCCTGCTAAACCTGATAAGTTAGTGACAGCTTTCAATGTTTTGAAATCATTTGAATATTTAAAAGAAATATTCTTTTTTTTCTTTTAACAGAAATTATCATTAGATTTTCTTTTTCTTTTTTGTTGTATTATGGTAAGAACACTTAACGGAGATCGGACCTCTACATAGATTTTTAAGTTACAATAGAGCATTGTTATCTATAGGGACAATGATGTAGAGCAGATCTCTATAATTTATTCCTCTAGACTAACTGAAAATTTATCACCACTTCCTCCTACACCCCCAGCCCCTGGCAACCACCATTCTATTCTTAGCTTCTATGAGTTTAACTATTTTAGATACCTCATATAAGAGAAATCACACAGTACTTCTCCTGTGATTGGTTTATTTCACTTAGTATAATGTCTTCAAGCACAATCTGTCATTTCTTATGTTGAACTCTACTAAAAACTTTTAGCAAAAGTTTTTTTTTATTTGTATTTTTGGGGTCTGCTTTGCTTTGTCTTTTGTCTTCTCTTCTATTATTAAATATACACTATATATATTATATATGNTTGGTTTATGTAGGGCAATATAATGAAGGCGTATTGGAGGTAAACTGAAGGTTACAGATTACTGAGTTCTATGGTGGCACAATAAAAACAGTGGTGAAGATAAAGGTTGCATGTGGGTGACTTGAAATAATAGCTCTTATAATAGTAAGATAATTTTAGCAGTTATTTCTTAAAATATACATAGGCATAATGGATGTCACAATACCATGTAATATGACTACAAAGGAATGCTGCAGTGGGTTGTTTTCATATTTTAAAACCTTATAGATTTAAAAAGTTATCAGCTTAAAAATGAAAAAGTACTCAAAATATACAAATTTTTATGAAGTGGAAAGGCTTAAATAGAACAAACAAGGTGATATATTTCAATAAGTATGTAATGTTTCAATGATTCGAGTGTCCAAGGCCAGGGTAAGAGTGAAACAACAGGAGCACCTGGAAACGCAGACTTCTGCTCATGTCATAACCTCACAGTTCTGTGGGTTCGAGCCCAGTCCCCCAGTGTGGAGCCTGCTTGGGATTCTCTCTTCCTCTGTCTCTGCCCCTCTCCTGCTCTTACTCTTTTTCTCTCAAAAATAAATAAATGAATTAAAAAAAGAGTAAAACCACACAGAAGACACAGTCTTACTGAGGTGTTCTTTCGCTTTTGCTTTTCATATGATGACTAAAGACAACGGATTCTGCTCGTTCATAATTCCAGAAGTCCAAAGGATAGGCACTTCAGAAAAGTTGTGAAGACCCTGAATCATTCTAGTCAGACACTCTGTAGGTCCAGCATCTAGCTTCATCCTAAGGCAACTTCCCTCCGTGGTTGTAAGATGGCTTCTCAGGGCACTTGCTTCTTTAATTGCACAAGGGAATTCCCTGCTGCAAGGGAAGTGGTAAAAGCCTCTCTCTCTCTAATCCTGACATATACTCTTTTACAGGTTTAATGGCGCAACAGAGGCCACATGTCCATTCATAAAGTAGTAGTGGAGTGTTATTTGTTAATGTGCTTAGAGCTGGGTTTCTGAAACCAGTTGTTAACAAGAGAGTCAGGATTATTATGACTGGCTTGGGGTAATCACTTGGGGTAATCAAGCCTAGGCTGTAGAGTTTTGCCCCTTCACCTAAATGGCTACACAATCAGGGAAAAGCAAAATGGATTTGAGGAAACCATCCATAATGCCTACTGCACCTGATAGGGGCATCCTTTCCCTAAAGACATGGCAGCATAAACAACTATAACTAATATAAACAATTTTAATTTTAGAAATAAAACATTTTGTTTTAACTTTTTAATTATAATTTTTAAATGCACAATATAGCATATAAAATACAGGCTTAAGAATGGTTACAATAACTGGTATTTTTGCCCGTTTTTAGCAAAAGATATTACTCTGCCCTTTCTAATCCATGTCAAATCAAAGAACAGGTACATAACTTGACATTTAATAATATGGTTGGCTAATTCAATAAGCTCAATGGTCACTTGTACTAATGATACTTCAAAGTACAAGACAGAACAGTACTTATTCTAGAATTACATCCCTAACCATCTTATTGTGAACTATTGTGAACCTACTATTTGTCGGGCATTTAGCTTTAATAAAGTAGATATGGTATTTCCTTCTGACAGATGAGTAAGTGGAGGTATAAAATGGCTAAGTAACTTCTCCAAGGTTGTTAAGTTAATAAGAGACAGACCCAAGAACATAGTCAGTTCTTTTAATATGAATCCAATTATCTTTCACTATATGCATTGAAAGGTGTCTACATTTTATCTATACCTAATCCGACATTAAAAGTGGATGCTTTCAGTCTTAGTTTTGGAAGAGGTCCCAAAAGCTGAGAGCCCAAAAGTGACAGGTATACCCATATTTCATAGTGAATGCATTTCCTCTAGGTTGCCATGCATGACTCTTGTTTCAGCCATCAGACATTTTGTCTACTGCTTATATTGCAGTAAGCCAAAATAAGCCCAGTCTTGTTTGCTAACAAGAGTTTCACATTTGATCAGCTGGAATATTGCTACTTTTGACTCATCGTCGATTAAAGTATAACCCTTTTTACTTTCTATGACTCCAGCCATAAATCCTGCCATATAACCTAGAGCATAAACCAAATCCTGTTTAGTGACTTTTGGCTTGTAACCCTCTTGTAGGGTAAATAAGAGGCTTGAGGCTGAAGAAATGAGCAGAGAAACAGACGTTTTGTAGGAATTTGTAGGAATGCTGTAACATTTTTTTCTCTTAAATCTCTGACAAGAAAGGAAGTAGGAGAGTCCTCTCAAGTTCAATGAGGAACATCAGAGGAACTATTCCTAGAGATTGATTTGTGCCTATGAAAGTTTACAGAGGAAGTTGAGACTGATACTGGACCACAGCTTGGAAAATTCTATAGGTAAGGAGGCTATATGGCTGGCATTCTGACTAGGGGCATAGAAGGTAAAGAGAAAGGCATTATACTTCCATCAGTGATGAGTCAGAAGTACCTATATTCCAGATAATCAGATGTGAAACTCTTGTTAGCAAACAAGACTAGATTTGTTCTAGTTTACCTAAATATAGGTAATAGACAAACGTCTGACAGCTGAAACGAAAGTCATGTATGGCAACCCAGAGGAAATGCATCACCTGTATAATAATGAGAGAACCCAATATCCGAGAACTCCCAAAAATAACTTCCAAAATATTTCATAAGAAAAATCAGTTTAGAATACCCACCAATCCCTGAAAGCACTGATACCAAAAAACGCCAGTACCAAGCAAGCAAAATTCTTCTTCAACTTCAAGTCTTTCTCTTTTCGAAACTCTAACCTCAGATTAGAAACCAGGACATAGTGTGTGAAGGAGGGGAAGAAAGGGAAGTGGGAAAAGAGAACAAGTTAAATATAACTCCCACTCTACCATACTGAAGATTCTAACCGGAAATAAGTCTGAGTTGTGAGAGGGTAGAATATTAAGAATTTAAGCAGAAATGAGGAACTGGAAAATTATATTGGACTGGCCATTTAATTTCTGAAATTAGATTGTTACTTTAAGTAAAAGAGCCTGAAAAACACTTTATATTATCCAACAGTGACTGAAGAAGTTGTGAGACTTGCATAAGTTTGGTCCAAATGGAAGGACAGCACAGTCTGTGGTGGGACAATAAGAGAAAGTGGTCTCTTTATGAGTGTGCCCTGACGAGCACTGTGCTTTCAACATGAAGCTACCATACACCAAAATACTAACAATAATAGGAACAGCAACCCTGTATTTGACTGAATTACCTTCCAATTGGGATATACGCAGTAATTGTACTTCTTTTTGCATTGCGTAATGAAGTTAAAGAACTAATGTTTGGGGATTATGAAGACTTGGGTTCAAATCTTAGGTGCCTGCATATTCTAGTTTTGCACTCTTTGATCCATTCACTGAAACTTGTCATCCTCTGCTTCGTGTATAATTATGATATGTATACTTTCCTTTGCATGGTTGTCTCAACCAGATATGATTTGGTCTCATGGAGAATAGTTATGACTTATAGGTGTGACTGGCATCTGGCAGGGAAAGGCCAGAGATATTGCTACATATCTGACAGTATCCAGGACATTCACCCAAGACAAAAAATTATCTGACCCCAAATAATGCTGCTGAGATTGAGAAAACTTGCTGCAATGCCTGTTAGAGTTATAAAACATGTAAAACATCAACCTCAGGATGAGACACAGAATAGACACTTAATGAAAGCTATTGTAACCATTAAGGCAGATCTGACTACAAGTAAAAGAAAATCTAACTTAAATTGGCTTAAAAGAAGAACAAAAATTAGTAGTTGGCATATATGGAAGCTGTGGAGAGGAGAGGCTTCACCAGTGTTCAGAGGCTCAGTGATATTATCAGAGACTCAAGTTTTCTAGCCCTGCTCAGGTGCAGTGCTGATTTTACTCTAAAGATGGGCCCCTTACCATGTAGATGTCACTGAGTTTAAAGCTACATGTTTTGGGGTTCACATTTAGCAAACAGATACGGAAATACAGTTTTAATAGATCTCTCTTAAATATGAGAATATTCTATCACAAATCTGCCCAACATTTGTGTCCTCAACATGCACTGACTAATCCCAAGCCTGGCCCAAGCCATTGGTGACCTTATCACGGCAAGACAGAAAGATGGTATGTTTGACCTCGGATGACCAGATGGTATATAATGGAAGGTAGATGTAGAGAGGATAACCACAATGTCTAGAACTGCTAGTTAAAGTGTACCTAGGTGGCTCAGTCAGTTGAGCATCCGGCTTCAGCTCAGGTCATGATCTTGTGGTTTGTGACTTCGAGCCTTGCATCAGTCTCTGTGCTGTCAGCTAGGAGACTGGAGCCTGCTTCAGATTCTGTCTCTCTCTCTCTCTCTCTCTCTCTCTGTGTCCCTTCTCTACTTGTTCTCTCTCTCTCTCTCAAAAATAAATAAAAATTAAAAAAATTTTTAGAACTGCTAATTAGTATCATCACTGTTTGCATCCTTCTCTACAGACATGGACACTTAAAGCACTAATCTATAAGCTCACGAAATAGTATCACAGGAATGTGTAAGAAAATGATCACTGATACCATGAAATTCTGTGTGTGTGTGTGTTTCCAGAGCAGTAAGTATAAAGTAGAGAGCAAAAGATTTAAGAAATAAATAAGTTTGATTTAAAAAAAAAAAAAGATTGAAAGAATACGGGAGAAACTAGAACTCAGAAAAGCAATCTCATCAAAATAAAGATTCCACTGAGAATTACGAATTAAAGAAGAGAAGCCAGGAAGAAAACCAAACAGGAACGAGGGAGAATTATAAACTCATTTGTTTCCAAAAGAATAGTTTGTACTTGCAAATTAAGACCAATGTGAGATATGAGAGATACTTCTGCTAAAGGGAGAGGTTAATAAAAACCAAAGAGGAAGAGCTGGAATTTTGACCTTAGGTATGGTGCCATAGAAAGCCATCCTGATTACTACATTATACAGAGAATTTAAACCCCAAGATAGGGGTGCCTGAGGGGCTCAGTGGTTCAGTGTGCAGACTCTTGCTTTCGGCTCAGGTCATCATTTTACTGTTAGTGAGATGAGGCCCCATATAGGTCTCTGTGCTGTCAGTGCGAAGCCTGCTTGGGATTCTCTCCCTCCCTCTCTCTCTATCCCTTCCCCACTTGTTTGCTCATTCGAAAGAAACAAACTTTAAAAAAATGTAAAAACGGGCACCTGAGTGGCTCAGTCGATTAAGCATCTGACTTCAGCTCAGGTCAGATCTCACAGTCTGTGGGTTCGAGCCCCGCATCAGGCTCTGGAGCCTGCTTCAGATTCTGTGTCTCTCTCTCTGCCCCTCCCCCACTCATGCTGTCTATCTCTCATAAATAAATAAATTAAAAAATGTAAAAAAAGATAAAGTTAATTGAACAGTACACATGATTGGATTAGAGGATAGAGTGTTCTGATGTTTCAATATGGAGGAACAAGACAAGAAGAACAAAATTTTCTTTCATTTCAAAGATCCAGTCTTATTAGAAATTCTTCTTTGATTTTTAAACAAACCATTACGGAATAATAATGAGGAGCCATTTATTTGGGGAAGCACTAGATTTGGGTGATGTTTTCTTTCCCATTTAGTTTTCATTCTTTCCATTTCATTGTATGTTTTTAAATATACTATTTCCTTCACTTCATGCATTATGTTATTCATGAACATGAGGATCCAGAAACTATGTCTGCCTCTATATATCTTTCCCCAGCAACATTTCATATAGCCCCATTATTAGTCTTTATTCCAGGAAGTTTGAGGAATTCATGAGGACAGCACTGTTGAGATGAAAAGTTATGGAAAATCACGATGATTAGTATATTTGACAAAAAAAATCTAATACCACTGCCCTCTGTATCTTAGAAAACAAGAAGAGTCTGTCTGATCTAAATTAAATTCCTATTAGAGTAGAAAAGTTCACCAATACTTCACTATGGCAAGGGGAGAGATTTACTCCCCTTGAAACTGTTAAACAAGAATAGTTTCTAAATAATGAAGACTATCCAGCAGCCACTTTTTATGATAATGTAGGAAGTATTACGTACTCAGCTTAGGAGGTAAAAAGGTATATTGATAGTATCTTGGTAAAACTCATGATTTAACACAAATCTTCAAGGAGAAGGATGACCAAATATATGTAGGCCACCAAAAAAACACAAAAAACAAAAAAAAACACACCCATCTCATGAAAACAGTAATAATGACCCTCATTCTATGTTCCTTCCTATTCTAGGTCTCACTCATATGCAGGAATCATGTTCTTGAGTCTCATGTTTTTCCTTTTCCATTATGTCATTAATTTTGCCTGTTTATACATTTACAGTTCATTTCTCTTGCTGTATAATGTTCCCTTGTACAAAGATACCACAATTTTACATATTCACTGCTCTGTCAGTGGACACTTGGATTATTCCTGACTTTTTGCTATTATAAGAAATGTAGCCATGACTCATCTTGTCTCCCTCAGCCACATTAAAAAGAACCTCCCTGGAATTATATTCCTACAGTGAAATTATCATGTTATAAGGCATGTACATATTCAAAGTTATAAATTGTAGTGACAAATTGTTTCACAAAGAGATTGTACCAAGGTACCTCTTACCAGCAGGCAAAACTACAAATGTTAGTTTGTATACCCTAACAACTTGATTTATAGGTATCTTTGGATTTGTCAATATGGTAGACTTGAAACGGTATCTTATTTTGTTTTAAATTTATGTTTCTTTAAGTTTATTTAGAGAGGGAAAGAAATATAGCACATGAGCAAGGGAGGGGCAGAGAGAGCGGGAGAGAGAGAGAATCTCAAGCAAGCACCATGCTGTCAGCAGAGCCTGATGTGGGACTAGAACTCAGGAACCATAAGATTATGACCTAAGCCAAAGTCAAGAGCAAGACATTTAACAGACTGAGCCACCTAGGTGCCCCTTAAATTTGCATTTCTTTGATTACTAGTAATAGTGGATTCATTTTTATTGGCTTCTTTACCATTCTTATTTCCTCTTCTGGAAAATATCTATTTATGCCCTTTGCCATTTTACAAGGTGATTGTGGAGATTTAGTTTGGGTATAGATTTTTCACATATCCTGATATTAATTTTTGTCAGTTATAAGTTTACATAGATTTCAAGTTTATATTAGTGAGAAGCTATTGATTTATCTGTGTTTTATGGATTGTTCAGAGTTTTTAAAAATTTATTTTAAGAGGAGTCACATTTCTCAATATTATTCTGTATGGCTTATACATTTTTCTCCGCTGATTGTTGATGTACTGCTTAAATATTTTCCCTTATATCATCAACAGTCTCCCATTATTTACTTTAAACATTTTTAAAGATCCATTTTTGCACACTTAAATCTTTACTCCAACTACAGTTGATTTAAGATTACTATAGTCACAAATCTCAAGTATTTTCACATGTATAATCAATCTTTCCCAAAGCATTATTAACAACTGATTCTTCCCCCCTCACTTATCTGAAAAGATACTTCTGTTTTGTATAGTTTTCATATTTGTGTGTAGATGCTTTTTCATTTGACTCTTTGAATATCTCAGTGCTAATGCCACATTATCTTATTTACTCAAGTTATATTAAAGTTGTTGCTACTTGATTTGGTCAAGACCTAAAATTGTTCATTTTTTAGACTCTGTCCTAGCTCTTCTTGATACTTTGTTCTACATTAATCTTTTAATTGTTATGTTTCATAACAAAACCTATTATAATTGTGTTCGGAATGACATTTAATCTGAGTCCACTTTACAAGAAGGTATCAAAAATCAATACTAACTCAAAATTCAAAATATTTTTCTGGAGAAAATAATAATCATTAGAGAAATTTTTACTCCTTTCTCAAAAGACATTAGGTGATACATGCACAAATATAGAAAGATACACCTAGTTTCTGCACACTATCCTTCATCTCTCTGCATAACCCCATTTCTACTTCCAATGTTTTTGTGTTTACTCCAGTTCTCCCTTCAACTCACAAATTCTTCCTTTTATCAGGTCTAATCTGCTCTCCACTGGATTACTAATTTCAACATTTTTTTTTTATTTCCTGAAGTTCCACTTTATTCTTTCAAGTTTCCTATTCCTTTCAATGTATCTGCACGAACACACACGTGCACGCGTGCGCGCGTGCACACACACACACACACACACACACACACACACAGAGTTTTATATTTTGACACCCTTCTAAAATCTGAAAACACTGAGAGTCTGATTTTTTTCCCCAATTATTACTGCTTGGTCATATTGTCTTATGAATAGTGCTTTTACCCTCTAGTATGTTTTGTGATGTTTTATTATGGACTTATATTAATAAAATCTTACCTGTAAAATTATTTGAATCCTGTATTTAAGGAGGGTTTCTTTTAGGGAGAAACTATGATTATATTTGCCAGTTGTCTGTAACCACTACCAACCAGGAACTAATTTGACAATAATTTACAGGTTAAGAATGCATGGAATCAGAAGTATGAGAAATTCACATTACAAATCTATCTCATACATGATAGCCACTTCGAGGTTTTGAGTTCTCAGGAGACTACACACTTCCTGTAGCTCGAGTGTTATATTCAAGGCAGTGAAGTTTGCTTGTTTTCCCCCTCTGTGTAGAGCATATTTTCTTCCTTCTCTCATTCACTAAGCAAGTCTCTCATGTCACTAAGCCAGGATTTTGGCTTTAGAGAGTCACTCTTATGAGTTACCCCTACTGATGTGTACCCCGGCTTTGTCTACTGTCCCCTGTACCATATACATGTACCCACCCAAAAGAAAGTTCAAAGTCGTTCTGAGACGGACTAGTTTATAAGTTACTTACCTCTCTAGGTTTCTACTTTTAACCTCATTTTTATGCTTCTGTCAGTATCCATTCATTTCCTGGAAGGTGTGTGTGTGTGTGCACGTGCATGCGTGTGTGTATGTGTATGTATGTATATGTGATATTTAACCAACATTTGTTCCAATTTACACTAAGATATTTGTTCAGGATGTCAGGTCTTTCCTTCTCACAGAGAAAAACTCATAAACAAAGTTTAAATATATGTCTCCAAATGTTATTTTTTGAGTAATTTTTAGAATTGTCATTAAATTATAGATTAAATGTAACAAATTAAAAAATGCATCTTATGTAACACTACTGTCTTGATAGTTACATCGAAGTGAATTACTGTTACCTTCATAAAATGGTTTGATATTGTTATTGTAAACACATTTGCATTAATAGGAAACCCTCTATGGAGGACATATTTAACAGAACCACATTAGCTATTTCAAAAAAAGATTCTGAAAATGTATGCTAAATGCTTTCTATGTCTTTGCCCGGAGGTAATTTTCATAACCCATGATGCAAGAATATGCCATAAATGAAACCTGTTCAATCTTAGTTTTTTTCAAATGACTGTAAACTAAGGCTCTTGGTCAGGATCTAGAATTACTCCATACTGTTAAGTTAACATTAGTATTATTAGTATATTAATACTTATATATTAATATAAAACTAATATATTAATACTTCCATGTATTTTCATACTGGGGTACAGAAATAACTCATCTGATGTATTTATATCATTACTTAAAAATATTTGGCCCCAAACAATCTGATCTATAGTCTTTAAACTTGTAAATTATGCAATGTATTTTTTTAAAAGAACTATGTCTTCTCTCATTGCATTTGAGTTTATAATAGATATAATTTATATGTAACATTTCAGTTAATCTATCCCCAGAGAGAGAAATATGAACTCAGATCCTGAGTTTCAATAATACAATTTGTTTTGTCTTACTTTTTGTTTCTTTGCTTGTTGTAGGTTTCTTTGGACAACCTTACATCTAACGATAAAGTCACTTAGGCCAGAATATGCCATATTTTCCTCCACATCTTTATATTAGATGTATCTTATATTTTTATATTTAGGTAAAACTGAGACAAATCTACTTAATGTTTCCAAAATAATTTTATGCTTTCTTTTCATTTTCACACTATATTATTTGGATTTTATGAATACATATTTCTAAATTAATTAAATTTCAAACAAATACAGACTAAATAAAGATGGATGGCATACAGGGACATTCCTGCTTACAAAAGGAAATCCCAATCCCATAGTTAATGCTATACAAAGGCTGGAAGGTGAGATTTTTAATAGGCATAAAACACTTCTTTTACATATTCTGCAAACTAATCAAAGCAAAATATGGTAAGCAGAATTCATAAACGGGAAAATCAATATAAGTAGCCTATTAATATGCTTGTTTCACAAACAATGTGACAAATGAAAAGTAATTTCAGGTTCTAGTCCTCAGAAACCCAATGAGATTCTAGGACTGGATTCAGAAATATACAAGAAGAGTCTGGATCATCTATCATTTAAGCAAGGAAGACTACAGAAGTGTAGCCAAAAGTACTTAGGAAGCAACGAAAGGAGTTTTACTAGACATATTTGCGGTAAATTAGGAATAGTGGTGCTGAACAAGAAATTAATCCAACCAATTTAAAAACATACTGATTATATTTGAAGGATGTCAAGAAACCAAAATTTTGAAAATATGTAAATAATGTAAAAGATCACGCTTTTACCCCTCTTCCTTTACATGAACTATACCTAAGGGTAACAGATAGAAATCTGTTTCTATCTAAAAATCTACTTTCTAGATTTTTAGCTATTAGAGGAAGAAAGGATGACAAGCCTAGAATATCACCATTTTGCAAACCATAATAAAATAATGAATCTCAATAGTGATCAACAAATCATTAGTGAACAGCTAATGGATAACTGTGTAATGTGTCAATTTCACAATACAGGAGAGCTCATAGTTGAGAGAAGCCTCCTGATTTAAAAAAAAAAAAAAACAGTTGGAAATACATACCACAATCAACAAAGAATATTAGTCAAGAAAAAAAATGGATTTAAATCTTATCCACCCTCTATATCTAACTACCAGTCTATAGGAAATAGAGTCAACAGAAAATACATAAAAAAAAAAAAAATAGCAGTCAGCAAATCCATATGGAAGGGATCTATAAAACACAAAGTAGCCTAGTGTCTTTAATTAATTCATTGCAAAGAGGGGGAAAAAATGAATGATAATTCATAGATTCAAAAATACCTGAGAAACATCAACTATTTGCACTTCTGGTAACACCTTTGGACCTTAATTATAAGAAATCAACCATGAGAAGAATGTTATGAAGCAAATACGGAAATCTGAATAGTGATTATCTATTTGATTTATAGAAAGAAGTAATGGTATATTTTTAGGTGTGATAATAGTATTAACAGTGTGTTAAAAACAAATATTCCCTAACTTTATTTAAAATTTTTGTATTAACAATAGAACTCCTCTATGACCCAGCAATAGCACTGCTAGGAATTTACCCAAGGGATACAGGAGTGCTGACACACAGGGGCACATGTACAATGTTATGAACATTGGGTTCATAACAGCACTCTCAACAATAGCCAAATCATGGAAACAGCCTAAATGTCCATCAAGTGACAAATGGATTAGAATATGTGGTTTATCTATACAACGGAATACTACATGGCAATGAGAAAGAATGAAACTTGGCCACTTGTAGCAATGTGGATGGAACTCGAGGGTGTTATGATGAGTGAAATAATTCAGGCAGAGAAAGACAGATACCATATGTTTTCACTGATAAGTGGATCAGGTGAAACTTAACAGAGGACCATAGGGAAGGGGAAGGGGAAAATAGTTAAGGAGAGATAGGGAAGCAAACCATGAGAGACTCTGGAATACTGAGAACAAATTGAGGGGGGTGGGAGAAAGGGGAAGGGGGTTGATGGGCATGGAGGAGGGCACTTGTTGGGATGAGCACTGGGTGTTATATGGAAACCAACTTGCAATAATCTATGAAAGAAAAAATATATAATAATAAAATAAAATAAAAAATTTTTAATTCCTTAGTTGTTAACTGCATGCTCAGACATTTACAGATGATACAATATGATGTGGGGTTTGTTTTAAAATGGTTTGAAGTTGTACAATGAGATTAGCTAGATGAATGAAATAAGATGGGCTATTTGGTGATCATTATTGAAGCTGGGTAACGTGTAGGTGGGGAGTCTATTACACTGTTCTAATTTTTTGAATGAAAGCTTGAAATATCCTGTAATAAAAATTGCAAAATTATTTAAAATGTAATGTAATACAACCCTTATTAGTGACGTTTATCTCCAAAACAAGTTCATTAATAGTGAAAAACAAGTACTGATATAAAATGTTTTACTCTCTCATTCTCTGCATAATTGGTCTTTTTTTAATGTCAACAATTGATTTTGATAATTTAACTATATAATTTGTATTGGTGTGTATATATGTCATCTTATTTATTGCTCAAAACAGTTAACACAAGTGATATTTAAACACCAATAGATGTTTAGTTTCTGAATAACTATAAATTTGGTGAAGAGCCACCCAATTAGGCATTCAGGAGGAATAAACTTCTGTAAAGGGACTGACAATTGAATTCTAGGTTTTATGGCAATATGATCTGTATCACAATGACTCACCTCTTCCAATGTAGCCCAAAATAGCCATAGATGATTTGCAAATGGTGGCATGACGATGTGCCAATAAACCATAATTTTCAAAAATAAGCAGTGGGCTGGATGTGGTCCATGAATGTTCATTTTCCAACCTCTGATAATTATGTATCATATTTGACATACTTCAAATCAGTATGTTGTTGACAAAAGAACAGGAAAAAGGCAAGAAGAGGAAGCCTAAAAAGAGACTTCAATATATATATTTTCAATATATATATATAAATAGAATAGATGACAAGGGTGTTATTTTTGTTCAGTAAGAAAAAGATTATAAATTGCATCATTTTAATCAATAGTGATAACAAATTTAATATCCATTATGAAAAAAGGTAATTTATACCCTTAGCTACATTATTTAGGAAAGTGTGCCCAGATTGATTAAATATTTAAACATGCAGAATAAAGCAATAATAGTCTTAGAAAAACTTTATCTAATCATGTACATTCAGTGATTGGGGAAGTGTTCTAACCAACACAGAAAACTGAGAAGCAAAGGGCATATTGACTATATGAAAATTGAAACTGTTTTGCAATATTTCATAAACAAAGTTAATATATGAGTGATATACTTTGGTTGCTATCTGCAATGTAGGCATCAGGGAATTACCTAAAACTTAATGGAAAAGACAATCCAAAGCAATATGAGAAAAACTATGGTTGGCAGAGAATGCCTGTGGCTTCCTAATATATATGTTTGCCTTCCTCCTTAGTAACAGAAATCTGCTTTTGAGTCAGATATTCTGCCAAACTATAAAATATTATATTACACAAACTATACTATAACTCCATGCAGCAGTATCCACCTTCTAGCCAATGTAGTATAGGCAGGAAAAGCAAATATGTGCATTTAAGGAAGATTTATTTTAAAGAGGGAAGCAAGCACTAATTCCTTTTTCTTGCTTCCAAGTGTCTCAAATTTAACAGCTAAAGCTCCAGCCTGCGACAGTGGACCAAGTCAAGTATTTGGCAGACAGGGCAGAACACAGAGAGGACCCAGAACCCAGGTCACAGAAGAAAACCACCAAGAATTTCACTGCCTACTTGTAGATTTCTTTTGTGACACACACACAAAAAGTCAATCTTCAATAGAGTTCAATGTACTACCATTTTAATGTAGCTGAATCTAGCTCTAATCAACAATAAGAATACAATTCATATAAAAGAAAATGAATAGCCAATAAACACATGAAAAGATGTTCAAACTCAAGTTAGTAATGAGATATTAGATAATATCCATCAGTCTGACAGATTTTTAAACAATTAATAAAAAGAGCAGATGGCTTGGATACGAAGGGACAGTCACTGCTAGAAGACTATACATTTTGATAGCCTATTTCAGAAATTAAATGGATAATATTTAACGAATTTTTGACCAAAAATTCTTCTTCAAATGCACCTCATTCAAGCGGGGAAAAATTTAAAGATTTATTGGGGGGCTATATCTGCGTGGTTCAGTCAGTTGAGTGCCCAACTTCACCTCAGGTCATGATCTTGAGATTCGTGAGTTTAAGCCCCATGTTGGGCTCTATGCTGACAGTTCAGAGCCTGGAGCCTGCTTCGGATCCTGTGTCTCCCAAACTCTCTGCCCCTCCCCAGCTCATTATGCTCAGTCTCTCTCTCTCTTTTTCTCTCTCTCTCTCTCTCAAAAATAAAAAACATTAAAAATTTAAAAAAAGATTTATGGGTAAAGATCCTATATTTTATGTTGCATAGTTATAGTGGTAAAAGTCAATAGAATCAATGTGATATCAATAAATGATATCAGTGAGTATACAGATGAACCAACTACTACCAGATTTATTATGAAGGAATTACAATAAACTGGAGGTATACTAGTTGGTGTGGCAGGATTTCTTTAAAGTATGCTTAAATGATGAAATGTATAATGTGAACCCAGGCTCATAAAAGCTAATAGTGATAACTTACATGCATAAGTATAGGATTTGTGTATGTCTGATATAATTGAAAAAAAACTGTATTGCAGAATACAAAAAAGATACATGTATAGACTGTGTAACAATCACTATACATATGTGAACCCTATACAGATCACATACATTATATATAAGCATAACGAGACATAATATTATAAGCATATTGTCAAGGATTACTTAGGGTAGGGATAGAATCTAATGTGGATAAAAAGAGCAGAGCTAAGAAAAGAAAAAGAATGCATTATCTCAGTTGAAAAGGATCTATAAAATGGTTTCAAAATACTATCATTGGTGTGTGTGTGTGTGTGTGTGTGTGTGTGCGCGCGCACACATGAGAGAGAATGATGTAGGAATGAATAATCACCAAAATACTAATGGCCATTTTAATATGACTACAGAAGATATATTCTAATACAAAATAATATGTATTATTTTCATGTAAGATCCTTAATCTCAAATTGTATTAGTTGCATTTGTAAACAATTTAAAAATTGCTTTAAGTTACCTCAAGAATTTTCACAATCTAGAAGACGACATTTTGAAAACCGGACTATAAGGACATCAATTTTTATGTACATTAGAATCTTCACGGTCTCCAGGAAATGCAGCTGCTGAGAGTAAGCAGTGTGCTATGCTGTTCTGTTTTGAGATTTATTTATGTATATATTTGTTTATTTATTTTTACATTTTAACTGAGTAGATTCTGAGGCTCATTTGCAATTATATTAGTAAATTTATAAGAAAAATGGTTACTTTCTCCTTTTGAAAAAAATGATACAAGTTAGTACTTTAAAATGTTTCTAGACAGAAACCAGAGCAGTAGTCAAGCCACATATAATTAATCCTTATAATTAATGGATGAAGCATAGAGCTGGCTGCCCTGCATACATCAATTCATAGGTCATATGAGATATAACAAAGTATATCTTAGTTTTATCCTTCATTAAGAGCATTTAAGTCATGAGCAGAAAGAAGCCAGAAACCTAATTACTTACAATAAGCTTATTTCTCCAGAGATACACCATATATTCCAGCTAACATAATAGGTATCTTCTTTATTTCCTCTCCCAAAATATTTTTAGAAAGACATTTACTCCCTGTTGAGTGCAAACCAAGAAGCAACTAGGAGAGTGGCATGATTCTTCATATTTCATGGCGCTATGACATTTGAAAATCAGCCAACGAAGTAAGTTACTAGAAGAAAACTTGTCTTTAATATTGACAATAGATAAAAGCAGAAGGACTATTTGCAAACCTAAGAAACAAGCTTACAAATTAAGAATCATTTGTTTAAAATAATTATAAAGGAGGGGTGCCTGGGTGGTTAAGCATCCCTCTCTGGATTTCAGCTCAGGTCATGATCTCACAGTTTGTGAGTTCAAGCCCTAAATTGTGCTGTGTGCTGACAGTGTGGAGCATGCTTTGAATCCTCTGTCCCTGTTTCTCTCTGCCTCTACCCTGCTCATGCACTCTCTTCCTCTCTCTCTCTCAAAAGTAAATAAACATTTTTAAAAAAGTACAAAGGATAAGAAAATATCCTAGCAATGGATATAATGGGTGACAATATATTATGGAAATGAGAATAAGGAAAATGACGTCAAGTAAGTAATAAGTCTAGAAAATGGATATGAAATTCTCATTGGAGGCTCAGTAAAAGCAATATGGTAGCTGTTATAAGGTTGTGAAAAGATGAGACAATGTGAGGGAAAGGGATGAAAGAAATCATATAGCTATTCTGGGCAGTGAAATTAATTCCCCAAACTACACCTGTGGTTGCTGTCATCTAAAGATGGTCTCTGTATATAGAGAATAAGATAACACTCTTTAATTAAAAACAAAAAATCCAATAGCCATTTAAAAATCTATTTGGACCACTGTTCGCCCACAGACTTTTAAAAATGTACTGTCCTTCATCCATTTCTTATGGAGATCTTATCTCCTTGAATCTAGAATATAGAGGTCACATTCTCAGGGTAGAAAGTTCTGGGGTAAATAATGGAACTAACTAGTTTGCAATGATAAGCAAATCAGACCCAGGGTTTTGAGAAGTCTCCACCCGTATGCTCTGCTTCACATGATTACCATGAGCACTAAATCCCATTTTAAAAAATTCCCTCAAAAATGCCCCACTATGGGGCGCCTGGGTGGCTTAGTCGGTTAAGCGTCCGACTTTCGCTTAGGTCATGATCTCGTGGTTGTGGGTTCGAGCCCCGCGTCGGGCTCTGTGCTGACTGCCAGCTCAGAGCCTGGAGCCTGTTTCAGTCTGTGACTCCCTCTCTCTCTGACCCTCCCCTGCTCACGCTGTCTCTCTCTCTCCTAGAAATAAATAAAACATAAAAATTAAAAAAAAAAAAATGCCCCACTAAAAAAAGCGAAAAGTGATTTCTCCTAGTAATACTTGTACAATCAGAATTGTAGGAAAACACTTCATCCTTAAAATAAGACTGGGCCCATTAATAGGTAACACCACTGAGATTAAAATACCTTGCAGGGTTGGGGCAATTTTCTTCAGAAGGCTGTACATGCTCTGAATCAGTGTCCAGTAAGTCCAGCAATCAAGAGCGAGGGGTAACACAGGTGGCACTACACACTGTTACCCTCTGTGACTCACTAGTAAAATGTCCTGTTCCCATGACTTTATACTCTGCCAATCTAGAGATCTTAGTTTCAGAGACAGAAATGCTTCCATGACGAGACACAACCATGATTCCATTGAACTGGAAGTTAAGACTGTTACCTGTCCATTTTTGGTTCCTCATGCTGCTGAATCAACAAGGAAGGAAGTTAGAGAGCTGGCTCTCAAGTGATTGATAATGAACACCAAAGGTGAAATTGGACTACTATCATACAACAGAGGTAAGGAAAAATGTGTCTGGAATATAGGGGATACCTTAGGTATCTCTTAGTGTTATCATGACCTCATGGTATGACCATGACCTCAGGTCATGATCTCATAGTTTTGTGAGTTCAGGCCCCCACATCATGCTCTGTGTGGGTGTGTTAGTTTAAGGTGCTTGGGGTTATCCCTTTCCCTCTCTCTGCCCCTTCCCTGCTCAAGCTATCTCTCTCTCAAAATAAATTAATAAACTTAAAAAAAGAAAGAAGTGGTTACAAAAAGAAGTGCACAAGCATGTAACTTGTTACTGAAAGGGATTCCAATTGTGGTGAATATTTTCTCCTTATTTTTTATGTTTATGGGTATCTATACAAATACTAACCAAATGACTTTGGTTTTTCTCTTTACTGGTTTTTTTCTTTCCTTTCTTATTCTCTTAGACATCACAAAAGTTGTATGGATTTTATATCAGTATTTAAGTATTGTTAATAACTCAAATGCTATAATTTGAAATTATTAAGAGTAAACATTCAAGGATTCTATGTGGAAGGGATTAGTGTCTTCAGTTATACACAAAATAGTTGTATCATGTTAGGTGAAATTATGACCTTGCTATTGTTTTTGCTTGGAGATTAAATATGCTTTATGGAGATGTGTACAGATGTCCAGTTGACAAGGGGTGGATTTGTGACGGTTAATTTTATGTGTCTACTTGACTAAGGAATGCCCTGAGAGTCAGCAAAACATTGTTTCTGAGTAGGTCTGTGAGGCTGTTTCTAGAAGAGATCAGCATTTGAATTGGTAAACTGAGTAAAGCAAATGACCCTTCCCAATGTGATTAGATACCATCCAATCCACTGAGAACTCAAGTAGAACAAAAATGTGGAATAAAGCAAATTCCATCTCTGCTTAAACTTAAGCTAACACATCCACCTTCTCCTGCCCCCAGACATTTGTGCTCCTAGTTCTTGGTCTTTTAGACTGCAGTCAAGACCAATACCATTAGCCCCTTAATTCGCAGGTCTTTGGATCAGACTGCATTATACCAGGAACTTTCCTGGTTCTACAGCTTGCAGTCAGCAGACTGCGAGACTTCTTGGGTTCCTTAACCATATGAACCAGTATCTATAATAAATCTCCTCTTACACTTTTCTCTCTGTATATATATGCTATTGGTTCTTTTTCTCTGGAGAACACTGACCAATATACAATTGGGTCTTAAAATAGGGGCACCTGGGTGGCTCAGTTGGTTAAACCTCTGACTCTTGATTTTGGCTCAGGTCAAAAGCTCACGGTTCGTGAGTTCAAGCTTTACATCGTGCAGAGTGCTTGGGATTCTCTCTGTCCTCTCTCTCTCTAACCTCTCCTGCTCACACACTCTGTCTCTGCCTCAAAATAAATACACATTTAAAAAATAATTGGTCTTGGGGCACCTGGGTGGCTCAGTCAGTTAAGCGTCCGACTTCAGCTTAGGTCATGATCTCACGGTTCGTGGGCTCGAGCCCCGCATCGGGCTCTGTGCTGACAGCTAGCTCAGAGCCTGGAACCTGCTTTAGATTCTGTGTCTTCCTCTCTCTCTCTGACCCCTCCATGCTTACACTCTCATTCTCTGTAAAAAATAAACATGTAAAAAAAGTAATTATTGGTCCCATGACAGATCAAAATTCAGAAACTTAGTGATTTAATGTACTGTGACTTCCACCAGATTGGAAAGTGTTTCTAATCATGAACAAGTATATACTTCTGGAGACTAATTTAAGCAGCACAAAAATTACCTCAGATTTAAACAGAATCTCAACATGGCTACCTAAAACATTTGGAGGCTGACTTCCAGGAAGAATCTCCTAACATAAAAAGGTGCTAGACCTTACAAATGCCTGGATTGGAAAGGTAGAGGATTAAAAATAAAACACTTGCCATGAAGAGGAATCTTTTCATTCATAGCATAATGGTGAAAAGAAAACTGCCTCCAACTCAGGTGATACTAATCTAGCTTTGAAGTCCATATACACTTATTAAATTCTCAACCAGAAATACATTACCTTGTGGGCCAACTTGATTCAAAATGCCTTCTAAAAGATCTCTTCTCAATATGATGAAATGCACCTCAGAAACCAGTGCTACAGAATCACTTATGCGTTATGCAGCTTTGGAGCTGAACATGTCTGATGTTCCATTTTGCTACATCCAACTGAATCATCTACTGCCCATCATTATGGGATCCCCCTACTTCCAGGTAAAAAGAGTGGATTAAATATTAAGGCTAGTTCCCAGAAGAGTAGTATTTGGAAATACTGCACTTCCCACATATAAAGAAAGAAAAAACATTCAATCACTTATGACTCCGAAGAATGAAGTAATGCCATCATCAACATTTAGGCTAATTCTAAACACAGGCAAAGAAAGGAATAAAAATGAAAGTTTTTCTCTAGGAGGGTCAAATCTGAAAATGCTGCCCATTCTCATATGTTAAAATATTAAAAATATGTGCATTCCTTTCTGGTCTCACAGAATGGAATAGTATCAATCATCATACTTAAGTAATTCAGGGGTGGGCAAAATTAAGTTATAGTCTTAATTCAGGTGTCTTCCTTTTCTCCTACTTCAAAAACTTGGAATGAAGCAGAGGACAAAGCACTCTGATGTGAAGAACACTCTGCACTGATACACCGAGCTTTCATTCAGGTAAGAGTTGAGTATTCTGGAAAGTCAGAGGGACTTAGATATTGTGTGAAGTCTTTTTTGCAGGGTAGAGAATATGTTCCTACCATTTTAATTAAGAAACCAAAATACATGAAGTTCAACGTCCTCCAAATAAAAAAGCTTACACTATCAGGGTATGATTTTAAAAAAAAGGCAGACAAAATAAGGTTGATAAAACACTTTGACACCTATTGTACCACCTGGCGGTACCATCTTAGAGACAGAAGTGTGCTGATTTCCAAGGGTTTTTACAATGAAATGATCATCAAATCTGGGGCATTTACTCTGGGAAAAGTGCACATATTCTAGACAAGTATTTATAAATAGTCATTCTCCAAAAGGAAAGATAACAAGGAGTAAAAACTGCAGCCCTTTTAAAAAAGAAAACACTTTAGTCGGGAAAGAGCACTGTCTTACTGTCATTGCCCTGAAGGCCATTCTGTTTAATGGGGAAAATAAAATGTACTCAAAAAGAAAACTAAGAAAACTGGTCAACTAGATGGTAATTAATGCTATTCTTTTTAAAGCAGGAAATGTTTTGATTTCATGGATGTGGAGAATAATTTGATTTTTCAAGAAAAAAAGAGGAAAAAGTCCAGTGCTAGACTGTAGAAAAGTTTTCTTCTTAGGAGTCATTTTTGAGGCAGCATTAATTATATTAAATTTCTTCTAAGATAATCATATGGTATGTAAGTCGACTCATCATCAAATCTCCCTACCCATTATCTACATTAAAAAGATTAGAAGTTTGGCTCCTGGATGGCTCAGTCAATTGAGCATCTGACATCAGCTCAGGTCATGATCTCACTGCTCATGAGTTCGACCCCTAAACCGGACTCTGTGCTGACAGCTCAGTGCCTGGAGCCTGCTTCGGATTTTGTCTCCATCTCTCTGTCCCTCCCCTGCTTCCTCTGTCTCTCAAATATGAAATAAAACATTAAGAAAATTTAAAGACTGGAAAAATTAATTTAAGTAATTAAAATAATGATAGCATTTAATTGCTAACAACTATATTCCATTTGTGGATAAATATAGACACCATTATCAGCCTTTGATGGCTAATCTGCAGTCTTAAAATATTCCTAATTTTTAAATTTGGATTTTCATTTCTTTCTTCTTGAAGTCTTACCAGGACATCTAAAAGGATCTTCCAATAATTAACTCAGATACCGGAATTTGACAGTGATACAAGAGTCCCGTGGTTTGAAGAGCTAGCTGGATCACTTAAAGCATATAAAAATATACTTTTAACTACTTCAGCTTGAAAGAAGGAGGCTCTTTCACCAAGTCCTTTCTATGTATCAACTGAGAAATAGAAAATATATACATTTAGGTAGTACTGTATATCCATTGGTCTCCAGGGAATAGAGGGAGAATTAATGTGATTAGGCATATAAAATACACTGAACTCTTAAACAGAAACTGGATTTTATAATCAGGATTTTAGTTAAGTATTGTGCCAGTGTGTGTTCATATTGACTTAATTCATAGATGTGGATTATTGTCTGTGAGGTGATGGATTTACTGTTTAATCATTCTCCTGCTAGCACCCCCAACCAACTCCATCTTCATCCTTAGAAGTCACTTTGGCACCTTCACCTCTGGGGGCCTCTAATTTGTCCTCTGAGTTTTTGCTATCATTCTTGTGAGCTACATCTGGAACTCCTACTGTGAAACTTGCATTTGAATCAACTTTGTCTCTTTTGATGACATTTCAAACCAACTGAGTCCTTTTACTACCAAATTTTTATTAATTTTCTTTCTCCACTTTTTTGCTTTAGCAGAAACTTGGCATTTCCCAGACATCAACAGCCATCTTGCCCAAGTGCTCATTATGAAAAGGCCATATTGTCTCTCCTGGCTCTTGATTACGTGTGAAAATGTAGTGAGGGCATACTTTCTGCTAGCCAGGTCACTTTTCATTTAAAATACTGGCAGTAGAGCAAGAACAGACTCTGTACCACTTTGAGGAAGTTATCTTTTCTGAGCTGCGGTATCTTCATTTGTAAAGTAGACAAAGCCTCAATTTTTCTAGGTTTCACTGATGTTTACTGATGGAGTCCTGTCAATAATCATTACCAAGATTTCATTTAAATTCTCACTCCTCTGCTTCCATAACATCTTTATCCATCTACCAAATCAGTATAGAATCTTCACAAATCCTACATCTAGTCCTGGGCAAGACTGATCTCCCTGCCACTGTCATTGCTCTTCATGGTTCTGCTTCAGTGAACTGCTTGGCTAGGAATCACCTACCTCACGGTGGAATGCTTGTTAAACTGTGGCTTCTGAATCAGTAGATCTGGGCTGGGACTTGAGGTTCTGAATTTCTAAAATGTTCCCAGATGATGCTATTGCCGCTGGCCCATGGGCTAAATCTGGGAGGTCACAGGCTTTCAGATTACTATGCTAAACTCAACCTTTTCCCTCTGCTATGATACTGTTACTATTGCCCTGTGCCCTTCCCAATAATGAACTATTGGTGTCAAAAGGGTTGAGGGAATTTACCTCTCCATCACATTACTCATTTGCCTAAGTATTACCCCATTTACTGCAACAATGGATCCATGCAGCTGAACTGGGAGAACGTTTCCATCTAACACATCAGAAACTCCCATTTGGTAACTAATGGCTTTTGATGAGCCAACTTTGGCTGGCACCTTCTTTGTTTTAGGAGACATTATTTCCCCAAGAAAATCCTTAGTCTTCCTTCTAAATTATCTTCTGTATGTTTTGCCTCATAAATTCACCATATATTATTATCATTCTGAACTTCAGTGGTAGGAAAATATTTAAATACATTAGGTCTCCCATATTATAATTATACATTTCAAGAGTTGTTATGTGGAAAAAAAATATGTACATCATACGGTTCACAGTCTGTATTCAGTAAGTGTTATCTATCTTTACTGTCCATCAATACTTAATGAGCACTTGAAGTGATTAGGATCCAAAATAAAAAAACAAACAAAAATATTTCCCTTAGCAGAGTCATAGTTTTATAGTAGCAACTAGCTGATTAGCAAATCCTAAATTTAAAAAAATGTGTTTACTCATATATCTAGCAGATATACATGGAATACCAAATACCTTTTAAAGATATACCATGGAATAAACCAGTTAAAAGTCACTTCCCTCAGGGAGGGAACATTCTGGAGGAGGAAATAGAATAAAAAATTCATTTTAACTTTTTGTTTGCATTGGCTATGAGCAAAGTTCCCATCTACCGTAAAACATTGGTATGTATATGTATGCCTTAGCTCCTATTGTCAAAACTGTTGTCATCATCATCATTACCAGTACAAAGAACAAGAGAGGTCAATCATCTTATATCTTAATTCCAACTGAGCAAGTAATTTATCTTCTTCATTATGAGCCTCATCATCTATAAGTTATAATTACTGGACTGCATTAGCTCTAAATTCCTTCCCAATCCTATTAATCTATAATATTATTATACACTCTTTCCGAATATTCAAAACTGGGATACATTTTCTCCTTCCTTGACAAATTCAAGAACTGGTGTGTATGGTTTATTTCCCATCTCAAATTTTCAGACATCTACTAACTTTAATAATCACATTGTGAAACTTCTCTCCCTCAAGCCATTCATGATAATATTCACTCCACGTCAGTCATCTATGCCTGATACAACCATGTTTTGTAATTTATCATCTCTTAGCAAATCTAATCCCATGGTTTCAAATATCTTTTCACCCCCAGATTTCACAAAGTAACCCATTTCCCTCCTTATATTCATTAGAAACTTCAAACAAAAGCGCCTTCTAAGTCATTCAATATATTGGTTCATTTCCAGCTACTTGTATTTCCCCTGAAATGTATGGTCAGCCATTCTCATGCACACCTTACTCCTCTCCATAATTAGGTTCTGTGATACTATCAACAGTATCCTCTGTGATACTATTAATCAGTCCCTTTCTCCATACACTCAGCTAATTCTCTGCTGCCTCCCCTAGGATGCAGAGAATAGGTGAAGAAAACATCAATGCCAGGCATCTATTCCTCCAAAAATGTATGGGTCAAGTAGCAAGTACACTCTTAATGTTGCTTTAAAAGTGCTTTAGTCACGGGCACCTGGATGGCTCAGTCAATTAAGCATCGGACTTCAGCTCAGGTCATGATCTCACAGCTTGTGGGTGAGCTCAAGCCCCACTTCAGGTGAGCCCTGCTTCTCTCTCTACCCGTCATGGGTCTCTCTCTCTCTCTGTCTCTCTCTCTACCCTTTTCTCATTTGCACCCTCTCCCCATCTCTCAAAAAAAAAAAAAAAAAGCACGTTAGTCA
>NW_027533117.1:1857178-1857765 GCF_008692635.1 Crocuta crocuta
TGTTGATTTTTTTCCTGATCTATAAATCCTCTCCTTTTTTCCATTGTTGACAATTATTTCTCCTAATGTGAACAATACATTTTCCCTCTTCAATTTGCTTTTCATTGTTGAAACAGACAAAAATGGGTCTTTTTCTCTTTCCAATGTTACTCTCAATTTTAATGTTATTTTATTTCTTCCATTGCTCTTTGTAATACTCCTCCCTTTACTATTGACCACATCTCCATATACAGTGCATGTCATTTTTTGATTAGTATCTGGTGTTGACTCAATGACCCTTTTCTCAGTAAGGCTCTCATCCACGTAGTATCAATGTCACATAAACAGGTTAAGGACATGTGTTCATGAAGTATGTGGATTTTTATACTGTGACCAAAGTCATTTGGAAACAAAACAGCCCTGCTGTACCCTAGAAGTTCTACTTTTTCAAAAATGAAGCAAGTTCTTCTTGAAATAGCCTTACCTTTGTGAACTGCAGAACCTCTTTCCCCAAACTCCTCCCTCATATTACTTTGACATATTGCCTTATCTCTCACTGGATTTTATCTCATTTTCACATGTATCTTTTAAAGTGGTGCCCTTATCTT
>NW_027533117.1:1857932-1936524 GCF_008692635.1 Crocuta crocuta
GTAGTTAGTAAAGACTAAGAAACAGGAATGAGCAGATTAGCTTTTAGCAAGATCCTGGCTCTGCTTGTACCCTGAAGGAGAGCTTCTGACCCTTGCTGCTGTACGTGTGGTCTCCATACTGGAAGCATTTCATCACCTAGAAGCTTATTTGAAAAGCAAACTTTCAGGCCCTTCTCCACCCCCAGACCTACTGACTCAGGATCTTTATTTGAACAATTTCTCCCAGGTGACTCCTGGGTACGTTCATGTTTGAGATGCCTTGATCTAGTTCCTCTCACTTCTCTGATGGCTAAAATGAAAAAAAAAAAAATCTGTAACTCTGTCATCTACTTTTCCCCCCTATTTCTTTTCTCAAACTCTCCTCATCTTATACTCTAATAAATTCATTGGCTTATACAGTTTCATTTCTACAAACCAACTGGATCGCTTTTCCATTTTTGATACAATAGATGCTTCTGATCAATACTGCACGTTCAATCCCTCAGTTACAACCAGCACACTTTTTTACCGCCCACTGGCACAGTGACCCTGTACAGATTACCACCAGTCTATTATATGTTACCAATGATTTCCTAATCTATAAATCATAGACAGTAAAATCAGACGATTTAGGAACTAGAGGGATCTGGAGACTATTAATGCAACTCCTCGCATGGTGTCTGGCACAAAGCATGCCCTTAATAAGTATTTGCCAAATACAAGGTAAAAAAATATAAAAAGGAAACAGATTTTACAGAGAATAAATAATTATCTATCAATAGCAGAACAAAGACTAGCATCTGGCCTCTGAAATCCTCCCCAGTCATCCTTGCTCTGAATTACCTAATTCAGTCCTTGTTCTTTTCTGTGACCTTGTAGCACTGAATCTCGACCCTGGCTACAAAAGAGAACCACTGGAGGAGCTTTCAACATACTAATTTCTGAGTCTCAGACCTACAGACTTGGCTTTGGTCTGGGATATAGCCTGTACGATATAGTGTCTAAAGGCTCCACAGGTGATACTAATAAGTGGGCAAGACTGAGAGCTACTATTCTATACAGTGTTTAACTTTAATGTGTAGAAAAGTCACTTTGCAATTTTTTAAATGTAGAATCTGATAAAGCTCCTAGGTGAATCTAATGCCACTGGTTTTAGAACCACATTTTAATAAGAAGGTTCTAAAGCATTTGGGAAAGTTAACCTCCTAGTCCAAAAGGAAGAGTTTCAGAATGTAAACTATCGAGGTTCTCCTGTAATCTCTCAGATTCCTTCCCTTTATTTTTCATAGGTTTCTCTTGCTATGCAAATTTCTTTAAGTTGTCCATCAACTAAGTATAACCTTTTTATGGGAAATAATAGCTTGCCTTTTTTTTTCTCCTCAAATAAAACATTTACATATACTATAGAATATCATTTGGTCATAAAAAAGAAGAAAATTCTGTCATTTGCAAAAACATGGATGAAACTTAGGACATTATAAGTAAAATAAGTCAGAGAAAGTCAACTACTATATGATCTCATTTATATGTGGAATCTACAAATAAAAATTAAAAAATAAAAAACCAGGGCCTTATGGGTGGCTCAGTCAATTGAGCATCCAACATCAGCTAAGGTTGTAATCTTGCGGTTCATGAGTTCAAGCCCCACATTGGGCTCATTATTGTCAGCTCACAGCCTGCTTCAGATCCTCTATTCCTCTCTCTCCCTGCCCCTTCCCAACCTGTGCTCTCTCTCTCTCAAAAATAAATAAAAGAAAAAATACATAAAAAAAAATACACATGGGAAAGACATCAGATTTGTGGTTACCAGAAGTGGGGGTCGGGGATGGGCAATTGGATAAAGGTAGTCAAAAGATTCAAACTTCACTCATAAGTAAGTACTGGAGATGTAACATACAACTTGATATTATAGTTAATACTGCATATAGTATATTTGAAAGTTAAGAGAGGATATTCTAAGNATTCCTCTCTCTCCCTGCCCCTTCCCAACCTGTGCTCTCTCTCTCTCAAAAATAAATAAAAGAAAAAATACATAAAAAAAAATACACATGGGAAAGACATCAGATTTGTGGTTACCAGAAGTGGGGGTCGGGGATGGGCAATTGGATAAAGGTAGTCAAAAGATTCAAACTTCACTCATAAGATAAATAAGTATTGGAGATGTAACATACAACTTGATATTATAGTTAATACTGCATATAGTATATTTGAAAGTTAAGAGAGGATATTCTAAGAGTTCTCATAACAAGGAAAAAAATATTTCTGTATCTCTATGAAATGATGGAAGTTCAGTTGCGATAGTAAGCTTTTTACAATATCAAGTCATTATGTTGTACACTTTATTATACAGTGTTATATGTCAGTTATATCTCAATAAAACTGGAAAAAAGGGAAAAATTACAACTGTCCTCTCTGTGCATCAATTCTGTTCATTCCCACCCCCACCCCAGCCTCACTGATTTTACAAGAAATCAATATCTCAAACGTGTTCATTTTGATAATTTTCTAACTAATTTTTCTGACCTCACCCCTTGCCTTAAGCAAGGATATAATCTAATTCTCCTATAGTAAAATCCCTATCATGTTATTTTAACTTCAAAAATATTTTAATAACTCATGTTGTCTGTGGGGTAAAATAAAATCTTATAAACATTAATTACATAAAATGTAAACAGACCAATATTTCATTTAAAATGCATTTAAGGGGTGCGTGGGTAGCTCAGCCAGTTAAGCGTCCGACTTTGGCCTCAGGTCATGATCTCACGGTTCGTGAGTTTGAGCCCTGCGGTTCCTGGGTTTGAGCCCTGCGGCAGGCTCTGTGCTGTCAGTTCAGAGCCTGGAGCCTGTTTCAGATTCTGTGTCTCCCTCTCTCTCTGACCCTCCTCTGCTCATGTGGTCTCTCTCAGAAATAAATAAAAAGCATTTAAAATTCTTTTTAAAAATGCATTTAAAATATAAAGATTGGGGCACTCTTCAAAAAATATATTCTATTTATAATAGTCCTACCTCAAGTAAGAGGACATAGAAAAGTTGAAAATAAAGGGATGGAAAAAGACAACTTTCTCAAAAAAAAACAAAAAACACAAAAACACAAAAACACACACGAAACACCACTAAGTTAAAGTTACATTAAAGAAGTATATTTTAAAACAAAACCCTAGTGGTGCTCAGTCGGTTAAGCCTCCAACTTCGGTTCAGGTCATGATCTCACAGTTTGTCGGTTTGAACCCTACATCAGGCTTTGTGCTGACAGCTAAGAGCCTGGAGCCTGCTTCAGATTCTGTGTCTCCCTGTCTCTTTGCCCCTCCCCTACTTGCACTTCGTCTCTCTCTCCCTCTTTTCTCTCTCAAAAATAAACATTAAAATATTTTTTAAACAAACGCTCTAATATAAAGAGGAAAATTTAATGAGTCAATACAAAGGAAATGTAAAAATTACTAAAATCTCTGCTTTTTGTAGCATCAAGATATTTAAAGGAAAATTACAAAACTCGAAGAAATAGACAAATCCAAGATTTTAACATGTCTCACAGTAATTATAAATAAATAGGAATACTTATGCTTTCAATCAGGAGTAGAAATTTCTTCTTAAAGCAAAAAAATAGTAACAATGTAGCTTGAAGTGTATAGAATATGTGGATATAATAATTGTACAAATGGTAGGAGAGAGTATTGTATAGATTATATAATGAATATTAAAGATATAAAGAAGAAATGAAACAGGTGGAAAGCAAAACAATAATTGTAAAGGGAGACTGTTAGAATGTATAATAGGCTAAAGACACAGACAAATTGTAAATAAAGTGACTGGAAAAATAATAACCTTGCAACCACTAATCTTAAGAGGGCTCTCAAGGTAAAACCGTAATCCTAGACTGAAATGTGGTGGAAAAGGAGTCTTTCAGCTTTTGGCTATGTAAGCCTATAGTAGGGTCTCCAGAACAGGGAGCTGCATGGTGGAAGGGTAATGGAGCTAGCCATGGCTCAAATGCCACAGTCTCTTGCTGTTCTTTTAAAAACATAATAGATATTCTTGAATGGATATGTCTGGTTGTATTCCCTTATAGTTAATTTCCATAACTATTTTTTAGTTTATTTTTTAAGTAATCTCTACACCCAACATGGGGCGTGAATTCACAACCCTAAGATCAAGAGTCACATGCTCTTCTGACTGAGCCGGCCAAGCTCCCCAATTTCCATAGACTTTAAGTAACAATATTTTATAATTTTCATATAACTTGTTTGGCTGAGGAGTTTTGCCAAGCTCCTCACTTCATCTTCCTGGAAGTTTACGAACCACTATTTTTCATTTTTTAAAATATTTTTTTAAATTTTAAGTAGCCTCTACATCCAACATGGGGCTTGAACTCATGACCCCAAGATCAAGAGTCAGATGCTCTACCAACTGAGCTAGGCAGGCACACTTTCCACCATTCATTTTTTATAAGCATTAATTTCATTTGGTCAATTGTGGGGGAAAGAAAGAATTATTCTTTACGTCTTCATCTAGTAAAAAACAGTGAATATAAAGTCATAATAATCTCATATACTTAATTCTTAAAATGCAGTAGATCTTGCATTGAAAACATGGAAGTTTAAGCAAATGATAGGACATACTTATATAACATTATTGATCAATTTGAATATTATTAATTTGGTTCCTACTTACCAAATATGGATAAAAACAATAAATCATTAAGAATGGTTCCCAGTATTTTTTATGGGCCTACCACTTAGCTAGGAGAAAATAAACATATTCACATACCCAAATTCTAACATTTCAGAGGCTTTGCTGTCCTTCTGAAGCCCATTCACAAATCCCAGTGACAGGAATCTTATATTCAAGGAACATCCAATGAGTATCATGTAAAAATGGAAGGACATGTGGATTGCCAATATGATGAAAGGACAAAAAGCCATAATTCTTTTTTCACGTTGGGTCCGGAAGATGTATATATATAACATGTAAGAAATTTGTCGTTTATTGATTCTGTCTCTTTGTGAAAGAAGCCCAAACACCTAGGCATTGATGGAATCAAATAATTAAAACATGATCTCTACTCCTGAGTAGTATTTGGTTAAGAGCTAAGTGAAATTTGCAGTCAGGTGCTATTAGGTGTCTGGCTGAAGTGCACAGAGATATCGGTATCAGAAAGAAGCCACTTAAACTGTGATCTGAAGGAAGGACAGCATTTGACTAAGTAGAGAGGAGGAGGAATAGAATCTTAAGCACAAGAAACGGATATACCTAGGGGAGAAGTCAAAACACAACCCTGACTCTGCAAGAAAGAAGGGAATAAAAATAGCGAATATTTGTAGAGGGATTACTATACACCAAACACATTTCTAAAGCCTCTCACAGGTATCAACTTCATTCAGTCCTAACAACAGTCCTAATAACAATATAAGTATACTTTATCATCCCAATTTCACAAATAAGGAGACGGTGGCATCTGGAGGAAGGGTACTTGTCCTTGCTTACCTATGAGAGCCTGAACTTGAAAATGAATTAAAAATCTGGCCTCCAGAAAGAGTAATATAGGGAAAAGAGCAAGTAAGTCTCTGTACACCTTGCAACATGGCTAGATGCTCAATAAATATATTTGGAACCAAGATATGACTCTGAGGTATTTTATCTCTCTTGAACATATTGTGAGATACTGGAGCTTCTTTGGGCTTGGAAGTGATACCAGAAAGTGATGCTTTAGAAAGATTTATTTAACAATCTTGTTTGAAGAGAGGTGGATTGTTGAAAGTGGTACTGGAGTGAAAGAAACCAGGATTAATTGCCTCAAGAGAGGCGAGGATGAACAAATACAGATGACAAGCTAAAGCATCTGGTATCCAAGATGTAAGAGCAGAAAATAAAAGATGTTGGAAGTGGGGGAAAAAAACACTTTAAAGAGCAAAATGTAGTTAGTTGTTTTTCATTTTTAGGCTAAAATACTAATTAGTTTCCCATTAAGATAATTTTTAGACTTCAGAAAAGAAAGTTCAAATTCTCATTTCAGACAATTATTGTATTAAGAACTCGATTCCTCTTTAAATTATAAAATTTCTTGATAATAGAAATCTCTTTACATAACTTTGTAGAATATTCCACAAAGTATATTTTAAAGTATTCTCATTCTGGAAAATGAATTCCCTTTGTAGCAAAGGACAATCTTAACAGACTAATAATAAATTAAAAGAAAAATAGATATTAATATTTTTAGTTCATAATTCTCATGTTCCATTTTGCTAACATTTTGTCCTTGAAGAGGCAGCTCAAGGCTTTTACAAAATAATAAAATAGAAGCTTTTAAAACTAAAATAGAACATATAAGGAATGATAGTGCAATGTAATAGAATTCATCATCATTGAAGGAATATGGGCTGAGAGTTAGAAAATAGAAAATTTAGTCCATTTCTCCCACAGTCATGCTTTCTGGCATTATGCAAATGTAATCTCCCTGAGTCTTATTTTGCTATTGGCTGAAATAAAAATGATACAAATTTCGGGACTATTCCAGTGAGGAATTATGACTTTGTAACTTAACGAAATATAACCAAATACAAAATTTGAAACAATGAGCTTCAGAGGCTCAAAGATCCATTGTGCCAAAATAATAAATGAAATTAATATTGTTACAGATGGTTTGAAACATGCAATATAAATATCATTTATTTTGAGTTTCTCAAAGGGATACTTCCCCTAATTAACATTGTTTTATTCAATTTATATGGATTTTTGAATAGGTAATATATCTATGCTATTCATAAACCAAAAACATGCACAAAGTAATACAGTAAAAAGGTTCTTTCTAATCCCTATGTTCATACATCCAGTTTTCATATGACACTTCCAATAATATGCATTCTTCCAGAGGTTTATATATATATGAATATAGACAGACATATTTTTATTGGACTGTAGTTTTGCATTATGCTATTTACTTCACATACCATACAGCAACTTAATTCTTTTTTTTTTTTTAAGAAGGTCTGGCCAGTTTTATTAAAAAATTTTGCATGATTTACTTTTAACCAGTTTGTTCTGACATGATTCTAATGATATCAGAATCACCTAGATCAATGAGGGCCAGTGTGTGGATTATAGTGTTTTCCACATGCTGTGCCCAATTCAATATTATTCCCACATAGTGACACCAGTTTGGGCCAACTTAGTGGACTATTTTATTTCAGATTTCCTGAAGGCTGGGCAGTTGTTAGTGAGGGTGACTAGTTTTGCTTTACCATGGCTGACCATTTGCAGAGTCTGCTTGTACCCCAACACATACTTTCCACTTTTCTTAACGAGTTGGAGCCTAGAGTTGATGGACTCAACTGACTTTTTCTTCTTTGCAGCCACCATCTCCCTGCCTTGGGTACAGGATAGCCCCAACCAAGAGCAGCTGTCATAATGGCTGAGAGAGAGAAAGAAAAGAGCTCCCACAATGCCCTGATTCTTTAACTTAACATTATAGCTTGGCGGTCTTTCATATTTTTGTATAGGAAACTTCTTTCTCCTTCTCCTTCTCCTCCTTCTCCTTCTTCTCCAATATTAGAATTGGAGAGCTTTCCATTGTATGGACCTCCCTTATTCATTTAACCATCAAGTACTATAGAAATTTAAGTTGTTTCTGCTATTATAATAATACTACAGTATAAAATTTGTAATGATTTTGTGTGTGTGTGTGTGTGTGTGTGTGTGTGTGTGTGTGTGTGTGTTAAGTAAACTCTACCCCCAATGTGGAGCTCAAACTCATGACTCTGAGACAAAGAGTCACAAGCCCTACTGAATGAGCCAGCCAGGCTCCCAACAGTATAATTTTTGTACAAATTTTATTTCATGAATATTCAACCATAGAACCAGTAATAAATTCATGGGAGAAAAAAATGTCTGGGTTAAAATGTGCATAGAAGTTTAATATTTATAGATTTGGCAAAAATGTTCAACATAGGAGATGTACTGTTTACATTCTCACAAGCAACACATGAGAGTGTTACTTTGCTACTTGTGACTATACCAGTAGGGTGGTTTTACCAAGCTTACAGATGTTCATTAATTCAAGAGACTAAAGAAATTCTATCAATATTGCTTTAATTTGAATTTCTATAGGATTCTGATGAACATTAGGGTTAAGATGAAGACATCATTCCTAATATACAAGAACCATTTCATCATCATCTTTTATTAAATGTCTGCCCTTTTTGTAGGTTTAATTTTTGTCCTATTCTTGATTTCTAGAAACTCTTAGCAATATTAGCACATTCCTGTGATATAAATTGCAAGTAGTTTTCCTAGTCTATGTATTTGATTTTTGTATCTTTATGATACAGATTTTAATCCAATGTAACCCATTTTTGTAATGTAATCTTTCTTCCTTCCATGGGCTCCAGACTAGGAGTTATGGTTATGAAGCACTGCTCAAATGTAAGATGATAAATTTTCTCAGGTTTTCTTCTATTACTACAAGTTCATATTTTACACATAAATGTTTTATTTTTTCATCTTGGAATATCATTTCTTGTTTTGTTTTGTCTTGTTTTCTGCTAGTTGGCTAACCATTTCTCACAACACTACTTACAAACTAGTCATTTGTCTCAGTAAACAAAATTATGTATTTCTACTACATAGCTGCCAAGATTATTCATCTTGATTTTCCACTTTTTTCTTCTCTTCTACAGGGCACGAATGCTTGAGAACAACAAGCAATTACCATGATACACATGCATATATACACGTATGTTTATATTTACATATAATTTGAACGTTTAGAAGAACAGAAGCCAGAGCTAAAGTCAACAGATAAAGTCAGTGGTTCTGAATGAAGATAAGTGCACAGTGTCCTTGGCTTGGTTATTCTCCAGGAAATCGGATTCTCACGTAAACTCTGCCTAGTATTGAGTAAAGACACCAATTATCAAAAAATTATTTCAAACCTGAGAGACATTATTCTAGTGAATAAGTGTAATAGGATTCTCTTGAAAGTTATCTGAAAAGCTATCTCGGGCTCGGGGAGAGCATTCTGCATGGAAAAATTCTAAAGCTTTTTAGGTAGCAGTAAAATTCAAAAGGACCTATGTAATTAATAATTGATGTTTTTGAGACTACCTTCTAAGAAGTTCCTATTGACCCAGGATTTGTTTTTAAACTAGGCAGTAATGTGAGATAGGAGAGAAAAAGTAAATGCATATTTAATGGCCCAAGGTCACAGACTAGAGAACTTTGGATGAAAAGTGAGCGTTGAATGAAAATTTCAAGTTCTTAAAGTTAACTATGTGATAGTCACATTCTTAAGCCTCCCCTACAAAGTTTTCAGGCTAAGTTACAGAAAAAAGTAAAAGGATGCTTTTTGCAGTATTCTGACATATAATAAAAATGAAGAGCTAAAGGAAAATAGTTTGATTCAGAGAATCTGATGTAAACCACTGAAGTACTGTTACTAATGGTGATTATACAACAATCCTATATCCAAGCACCATTCAAAGCCCCTCTCTTGTATTAACTCATTTATTCCTCGAGTAACCAAATGAGCTAGATAAGAGTATTATCTCCATTTTATAAGGAAACTAGAGCATAAGGATGAAATAACTTGCTCAATGATCCAGCTGTGCAGCAACAAAGTGAAAAACGACAGCCTCATCACCAGATTTGGCATGCAGGGATCTATGACAGCTGTAGAAACTAGCTATGGAGCCCTAATGAGCACAGCCAAGATGTCCACTGCACATTACTGAAAGGAACTTCTATGTCCAAGAATTGAAAATCACTGAATGTAAATGGCTACAACTGACAGAAGGAATGCTCATTAGTTGTCACTGTAAGCCAAAATTGGAAGAAACAGGATCCAGTCCTAATTACAGGAAGACTCAGAGAAAGCAAACTGGCCACCAGTAGTGCAAAGCTAGAGGACGACTAGGAGATGTTGGCGAAACAAGGACTTTTATAGATAGAGATCTAGCTATTCAAGCTGGGCCCACACGAGGGGAAAAAGAATGCTCAAATTTGTCAATGAGATAGGTGTCAATGAGCCCTAAGAACGAACTAGCGCTTCACATATTCAGGAAAGAGTCACATATTCAGGATAATGTGACTATCACATGGACATTTGGTAGCCGCTTCTAGAGCTACCCACATCACTGTCCAGTGGTGGTCACCCACATGTGGCCATTTAAATTTGAATTAACTAAAATTAAACATAATTGAATATTCATTTCTTCCATCACATGAGCCACATTTCAAGTGTTAAATAGCAGAAATGACAACAACCATTATATTAAACAGCAGTGCTAGAGCATATCAACTTTACCAAATATCCCCCTTGCTAAATATAGGGTGATTTTGTTTTCTATTATTGTTTTACATCAAATTTTAGAATGAATTGACTCCAACCCTAATGTGGATAGCATGTATATATAACCATGAAATTTGAGAATATATAGTCAGGAGAAAAAACAAGGAGTGAGTGACAGCCAACGTTGCCTATTGAAGCCATTTTATGATTCTTGGCTAAACAAACAGTCCAACATGTTCTGTTTACCTTGATCCTTACTACTCACCAACTCCAGAAGGAATAGCTGACAAGCCCTTGCAAAGAACCTCCTACGCCATGGCAAGGTACTACTAGGTTAAAATTTCTCCTGGCCTTCCCCGCCTCCCCCTTAGCTCAACAATTCCTAAACCACAAAATTCAAACTTTAAAAGAATGAAATCCACCTATAAAAACAACACTTTCATCAACTGAAAATTAATTCCTCTAGTTTGCATTTTTCCCTCATAAACATGCATGCTCCCTAGTTAAAGAGAACCTTGAAAAACGACAGAACAAATGCCACATCTATTGCATGATTCACTTGGCCATTCACAGAAATTTATTTCATTTAAAGTATTCATTAGGAAAAGTAACTACTAAAATAGATCACCTTTGTTGATTACTGTGGCCCAGCACAGCATACTTTAAACATGTTCCACATCAGTTTTCATTTCTGAAAAATGGGGATAAAACCAGTATCTTCGCCCATGGCTAGGATTTTGAGATTTTTAAAATTGTAAAACTCTTCTGTGCAAACTGGTTTCAAACATTTCCTCAATGATCCAAAATTACAATCATGAAGTTTTGCAAAGAATGCCCTCTACAACACAGAGATACATTTCCAACGTCATGATAATCGTATAATAAAGTTACTTCACTCTCCCCTTTCCCAACCAAAAAAAAAAAAAAAAAGTGTAAAACTATTCATGAACTTCAATGCCTTGTAACCACAATTACTACTCAGGGGGTCAACAAAACAAAAAAAACCACAGATTAAACACATCACTGGTCAATTTTTTTTCAAAGGCACCTAGAGACATCCAGATAACATAATTTAAAAACTCTCAGAATATGTGACTTCTTAACATCTTTCAATTACTGTTAGTAATACAGGTTTTTCCTAAGTAAACAAAACAGAATGCAGTTAAATCTGGAGTGAGAAATGGTCTGAAGAAATCTCTCCGATTAAAAGAAAATACTCATGATTAATATACAACCAAACATATGGAATACTGATGCAAATTATGCCTTGATAACAAAATTGGTAACTTAAAATTTTATGAAATATTCAGTCACAATGGAATATGAGAGAAGTAAAAATAAATTTAATGTAGCATTATAGTTGGATTTATATTTCTAACTAGAAATGGACATATATATCATAAAAAATGTAATTTGTAATTTAAATGAATAGTGGGTATCAGTTGTAGACCTTAAAACTGCAATAGGCATTTTTGTTTTAATTTTTTAAATGTTTTTTATTTATTTCTGAGAGAGAGAGAGAGACAGCGTGAGCAGGGGAAGGTTAGAGAGAGAGGGAGACACAGAATCTGAATCAGCTCCAGGCTCTGAGCTGGCAGTCAGCACAGAGCCTGACACGGGGCTCGAACCCATGAATCGTGAGATCATGACCCGAGCCGAAGTCGGACGCTCAACCAACTGAGCCACCCAGGCGCTCCAGCAATGGGCATTTTTTAAAGAACCACTAGTCTCTTGTTGAAGAGAATCTCGGCTTCATCGCATTCCTGGTTTCTAAAAATAGAAATTGTACATTTATAATAACTTCAGAGCTAAAAGAGGTAAGAAACTAAGCAGGATCCTATGATAGTAAAGTTTAGTTACCCTTGAACTGAATATCCTAAATATTTCTTCCTTGTGGGTTGTTTTTCTGGTACTCTGATGTTATCATTTCTTATTTATGTAAAATGTGATTCAGTGACTGATAATTAACACTGTCAATCCAAGAAACGAGTAAGTGATGGGAGAAAAAGCCCAGGTGGGCTTTCCTGCACAGGATGGAGGCTAGATTAGGGACCTCTAAGTCCCACCCAATTACAGCATTCTCTGAATGGTACGCTACCCCTTCCTTTGATAGCCCCTTACAGAAATTCCTAATGTAATTTGCTGCTCTACTTCCCTTGGTTTTCCTTAGCCTTGATAAGCAAAAATGTCCCTGTAGCTGCAAGAGCATATCAGTGTCTTACCCCTGGCCACAAGCACCTTCCTCCATAAAACAATATTGGAAACCAGACAGCAGGTGGCTTTGGAGATCACCCATTCTCTAAAAAGTCAGAAAAGGAAGTCAAATTTAAGGATGGATATTTTCAACCTTTCTAGTCTTGATATCTAATATATATATATATATATGACATATATAATAATATTGATGTAGTAAACAAAATGTATATTTTGAGGAAAATAAGTATTATTTTGTAAGCCAGAGAAAGCAAAATGGCTTACTGACAAATTGTCATGTGCTGACCAGCCAACTGAAATACAATCATTGGTAGCCAGACATTTGGCAGTTACCCTGCAGATAGAATTACTGTCATCACACACAACTTGTCTTCTCATGTATTGATTTGTGTGAACCATATCTCAATTCCATCAATACGAACACATTAGGAGAAGGTCTTTTAAAAATTCTTTCTGATTGGATTCTATCTCATAGTAGAAAAACAATTCTTCTGAGCTTGAATATACATTGTATAATTATTCCTAAGTGTTTTTTTAATGTCATTGGATTAAAAAAGAAATTCCAGAATCTCTGAGTGCTAACACATCCCAAGTAAATTAAGAACTTATTTACTTAGCTCTCAAGCTAGTGAAAGTCAAACTCATTAATCTCAGTAGTAAATACCACCAAGAAAAATTGCCACTAGGAAAAAGACACAAAATGTCGGCCCAAATAACTGAAAATTGCTTTAAACAATGTTCTGTTATGCTATTACCTTTTACAGTTAGAGAAGTAGCATACATTTTGCATTTTAAAATAGAGTTTACTTATTAGCTACCTTTAACACCATTCTAAAATTTAGCTAAAAGACTATCATGTACAGGCTCCCGGGTGGCTCAGTCAGTTGAGCATCCAACTTTGGCTCAGGTCATGATCCCACAGTTTTGGTGTTCAGGCCCTATGTTGCGCTCTGTGCTGACAGCTCAGAGCCTGAAGCCTGTTTCAGATTCTGTGTCTGCCTCACTCTCAGCTCCGCATCCACCCTCTCTCTCTCTCTCTCTCTCAAACATTAACATTAAAAATTAAAAAAAAAATTTTAAGAATAGCATGTAAACTTGTCAAATCACTGTTGCATACCTGAAAAACAGTGTGTCAACTACACTTCAATATAAATAAATAAATAATAAATTAAAGCTAAGAGTGTAACAGCACTTGCTTAAAATTTAACAACTGCCTGTGGGAGAGAATAGTACTGTAACTTTAATTCCCATGTATCCCCTACAAATGATTTGCAAACACTTGTAAGGAGAGCTTAATTTTGTAGTTATGTTTCTGGGAATGATGGAAGGTGAGAAACATGAGGAAAATTTCCCAGTGTTTATAACACTCAGGACTATTATGTGAGATAAAAGGGGAGGAAAGAAACAGTGGAAAATATTTTATCATGATTGCTACTGTGAACGTATGAACAATTCCAATCTAAAGTAAACCCATTTTTGGTGTTTAATGTATATTAATCAAGCTGTATCCCTCCCAGGAGATATTGTTCATTTTCAAAGAATAACATATTTGATGTTTATATCAGCTTGTCTTAATATTTAAGTATAACCCCTGTATAAACTAGACTGGACAGGTATGATTTACCTTTTTCTCCCTCAAACTAGTAACTCTACCCACATTCTCGAATTCCAAGTTCATGGCTCCATGTCCCACTTTGTTTGCATGGAGACCTGCTTACAGGGCACATGAGAACAAACAAACTCTGCCAGATTCTCCCTAGTCTATCAACACACAACAAAAAGGGACCGTCAGGTTATGCTAGAAAATGAAGAATGGAGTAATTCTTATGAGCAGTTGCTTTATATACGAGTAATGTTTTCTAAAAGGAAAATTAGACTCCATCCTTCCTTATTCTTTTTTTTTTTTCCTGATAACTAGATATTTCTAGGTACTCTTCCCTCTCTGTCCCTATGCAAAGGATTCAAAGTAGATTAGAAACTAAGAGGCTCTCCCCTACCAATACCAACACAAATAATTTACCTCCTATCAGTTCTTTCTGTCCAGTCTCTCTGCTTTGGTGAGCTGTGACCTTCTGGTAGGTCTTTCTGTCAACCTCTCGACTATTTACATCGAGGAATGCAAGTGAATCCTCTCCAAACAGAAAGAAACATGGACACCTACCTGAACTCTGGCTATTCTTCTTACCATTATTCAAACTAATAATGAAGTCCTAGTTTTTCTCTTGACAGTAGAGTGGTTTGACTAAACTCCTTAGTCTAACAAACTATGAGTAATATTTTTTAATAGAAAGTTGTTATAATTTTGGCAAATTACTCAACATCCATTAACCTCAGCTCTCTCATCTGCTTGAAGAGAATGATAATGTTACTCTAGCTTTCATGTTTCTAAGAAAATAAAATTAAACTGTGGGTAAACAATTTCCACAGTTCATACAGATCATAGTCAATAGATGCTATCTCTTTAAAGTAAGAGTAAGTGGAGAAATAGGAACAATAGTAGAGACTGGCTTCGGATTCACATGGCATCCCTTCTGTTGTTATCAAAGCACAACTTCATAACATATGTGGAACAACCATGACTCCTAAATACAACGTAAAGAAGACAGTTGGCAATTTAAGTTATGGGGTGATCGTGCTATGGCAACTTGGCTAAGCTGGAACCGGTTTCCCAGAATTTCCTTCTTTGAATTGCCCAGGTTAGAGTTAACCAAAAGTTGGAATTCCACAAGATTTAGAAAGCAGAAGTGAAGCATCTATCATAACTCCCTGACAGTCTTTTTGCAGACAAACATGGTTGCTATAATAGTCATTACTTGGTATTTAGCATAGAAGACAGTTAAAGAGTTTAATGCTATCTGGCATAAAAATTATGCTAGTACTAGAAATATGAAGCATGGGATAAAAGCTTAAGAATGACGTGTTAAGGGGTTCTTGGCTGGTTCAGTGGGAAGTGCATGTGATTCTTCATCTTGGGGTCAGAAGTTCAAATTCCATGTTGGGGCCTATATGTTGGGATTACATACATACATACATACATAAACTAACTAAAAAAAATTACATGTTAAACAACCTCTCAGTAAGAACCTAAAGGCTTTTTATTACAGTGAGTGACATGACAGTTTAAAATGCAGTTCTGCCCTTCTCACATCCCAGCTCTGTGATATTCAGCAATCCACTTAGCCACCAGTAGTTCAGAAGTCCTTTTCACTAAGCCTTTTTCTGGGGAAGGTGCTTCAAATTTGAAGATTCCTGAATGTTTAACTTTTGGATAAGTGAGATCACTGTATTGACAAATTTATAATAACATACAGTCTCAGAACTCAAATAAAAATAAAAGTTATTTGGTAGTAAGCAAATGATCCCAGAGTATCTACTGAACTCTTAAATCAGAATATAACATACTTAAGGACTCCCCATGGTTTGTGTGAATTCAAACAAAATGTAGAAGCAAAATCCTCCCTTGATCTAATTACCTTCCTATCTCCTGTCTTGCTTTCATAACAAATCTTATCTACACTTGCTTTATCTCCACTTCCTCTCTCCTATATACTGGTTCAATCTTTTCAGTTGTGCTCCTACTACATACTGAAATACATTTCTCTAGTTCACTGGTTCTCAAACTCCAGTGTGCAAAATAATCTCCCAGATTTTTTTTAATCAAGATCCTTAAGGCACATACCCCAGAGATTCTAATTTAATAGTCCCAAATTGGAAGGCAGGGGTGTGAATATTTATCAGCATTCCCAAACTATTCCTTTTTTTTTTTTTTAACGTTTTATTTATTTCTAGAAGAGAGAGGAGACAGCGTGAGCAGGGGAGGGCCAGAGAGAGAGGGAGTCACAGACTGAAACAGGCTCCAGGCTCTGAGCCGGCAGTCAGCACAGAGCCCGATGTGGGGCTCAAACCCACAAACTGCAAGATCATGACCTAAGCGAAAGTCGGATGCTTAACCGACTAAGCCACCCAGGCGCCCTATTCCCAAACTATTCCTAACCACCTACATCAGAATCATGTCATGAATAGCTAACAACCATATCTGCTGGATACACTTAAGCTCTTATTCACATTTGACCTTTCTGCAATGTTTGATACTCTTTATGGTATCTCCTTGAAATGTCATCTTCCCAGTTACTCAAGGCCCAGGTCCTGGAAAATTGCTGGCTCTCCCGCAAATAATTTATTACTGAGTTCATAAAAATGAGCTACAGACAGTAGCATCCACCCTAAGTGTTTGTTCACTATTTGATATAAAGCTTCAGAGGCCTCTGGCCCTCCCAAATCAATGTCTTTCATGGGATTCTCTTTCCAATTTCTCATAGCCTTAGTCCACCATTAAACATAAATGACAAGTATATCCTGAGTGGTTATGATGGGCGCTAAGCACATACATTATCTCCTGTAAACAATCCTATGTGTCATGCTTTGCCTCATCACAAATTTTTGTTGTTTATGGTTCCCCCACCCAAGCTACATTCATTGCCTGAGAGCCCTAGGTCACAGTCTACTCCCCACACCAAGGTGATTTTCTCTAAGTATTTTCCCTGATGGCCTTACTGACACTCCTTTCCCTGTGCCTCATATCACTAACACTCTGTAAGTGGTTCATTTGCTTAATTGTCACCACCACCCCTAACCAGTGGGTATTTTGAAGAGTATATCTATTAGCCCAGGGCCTGTTGTGGAGCCTAGTTGAATGACTTTCCTGAACTAATTAAGGCTAGTTATCATGTTTCATTCATTTAACTCTTCAACCCTTTTAGCAGGATATTATACACTATTTCACGTAATGTAGTCCTTGGGCCACTTATACTCAAATCTCCCTAGAGGATGGTTAAAAAGGTAGTTTCCTGGGACACCTGGGTGGTTCAACTGGTTAAACTTCTGACTCCTGGTTTAGGCTCAGGTCATAATGTCAATGTTCAGGAGTTTGAACCCCACATGGGGCTCTGTGCGGACAGTGTGGAGCCTGCTTGGAATTCTCTCTCCCTCTCTCTCTCTGCTCCTCCCCTGTTCATTCTCTCTGTCTCTCTCAAAATAAATAAACAAACATTTACCAAAAAAAAAAAAAAAGTTTCTTATGCTCCCTATTTGCCAAAATAAGATTTCTAAGGTTGAGCCCAGGAATATTCATTTTGATAGGTACCTCAGGGGATTTTCATAAATAATAAAATTTTAAAATATTGCTTCAGGGGCACCTGAATTCGTGAGTTCTATCCTCAGATTGGGCTCTGTGCTGAGAGCATGGAGCCTGTTTAGGATTCTCTCTCTCACTCTCTCTGCCCCTCTCCTGTTCATTCATGCATATGTGTTCTCTCTCTCTCTCTTGCTCTCACTCTCTCAATAAATAAACTTTAAAAATAAATAAAATATCGGGAAGGGTTCCAATCAGTGGGAAGAATTCCTACTCAGACTGAAGAGACCTGACTTCCACTAGTGATGATACCAATAACTAGCTTATGTTTAATTTAGAAAACCTTTAAAAAGACTAGATTTTTTTTTTCATTTAGAAGCAGAGGATTAGAATAAATTATCTATAGTATGTATCTTCTATCTCTAAAACATTCTCTTAGTTTTAATAATTTGGAAGAACTAGTGATACACTTGCAAGTAAAATTTCCTCTAAGCCATCTGAAACTGGGTCTGTCTTTTGTACCTCATAGAAATGAATGAGTGATAATTTCAAGTCATATAAGGATGCAAGATATAAGTGCAATGAATCCAAAATTGGGGCTAGAGCTACTCTTATTGTTGCAATTAGGTAGAAAAAAGTAATGATGTTGGCCAAAGTATCCTAACTTCTTTAATTTCTTACCCTAAGTAGTTCATAGGAGAAATATTACCATTTTTTATTAAAGAGTATAATCCTTGGACCACATGAACCAGAATCACTTAGGTTTCTGCTTAACACTATAGTTTCCCAGCCAACACTCACTACCTACCGAATCAGAAGGTTTGACTAACAATAAGTATCTCTACAAGCACTCCAGGTAACCTACCTACTACTGGATAACCACTGATCTGCATAATCTAAGTAGCTACATTAAGGTAAACACGACAAACGAATTGCTCCAATCTCTAGAGCAAAAGGATAAATAAATCCTCTAATGTCTTATGCAAGCCAGTCTTCTGAGCATGCACAGAAAATCCCTGCACAGTCATGTAGACTAAAACAGCATGTTTTCTGACTTGGAGTGGGAGACTCAAGGCTGTGGGCCAGAATACAATTATAATCCAGCATGTAAGTAGTGCCTTGCAAATGTTCTAAAATTTCGATCTAGCATAGTTCTGGGTAGAAAGAAAGGCAATGAACAGGATCTCAGAGACGACGGAAGAGAAGATGAAAGCTCTGGGGGCTAAGAAAATAGGAAGAAACATAGTACACAGAGAGGCAGGAGAAGAGAACAGTTAGGGAAGATAATTATGAGTTAATAAGTAAGTGCAAAATAAAATTAAAATAAAAGTGCAACCAGTTTTGCTGAATTAGATAAACTGGTGTTAACTATAAAATCTGTGATTAGAGGGGCACCTGAGTGGCTAAATTGGTTGAGCATCGACTTCCACTTAGGTCATGATCTCATGGTTTGTGAGTTTGAGCCCCATGTCGGGCTCTGTGCTGACAGCTCAGAGTCTGGAGCCTGCTTCAGATTCTGTGTCTCCCTCTCTCTCTGCCCCTCCTCCATTCATGCTTTGTCTTTCCCTCTCTCAAAAATAAACATTAAAAAAACAAAAATCTGTAATTAGAAATCATCTGATGGGTAGAACAAAAATTACATGTATTAAAATGTAATGACCATTGATATTTCATATTCAAGGTCATAAGTAATATTAAACTAATAGTAAATAAAGATCTTCCTTCTTTTCTAAAAGGAAAGACAAACATGAGAAAAATTTCAAGGCATTAAAACATTTGGGAAAATTATGCTAAAAATTAGAAAAAGGTAGGGGCCCCTGGGTGGCTCAGTCTGTTAAGCAATCAGCACTTGATTTCGGCCCAGATCATGACCTCACAGGTTCAAGATCGAGCCCAGCTTCGGGCTCTACACTGTTAGTGTGGAGCCTGCTTGCAATCCTCTCTCCCTTTCTCTCCCCCACCCCCACCCCTGCCACTCACATGTGCATGCTCTCTCTCTCAAAACAGACAAATAAACATTGAATTTTTGAAAAAAGTACATGTAATTCAATCTTTTAATAGAATAAATATCTGTCATTGGCTAAATATGCAAAAATTTTATGAAGTTCATCATAAAGTATTTACATTTATATGAGAAAATTTTGATACATTAGAAATGAATCCCATGGCACACACTGAAAAAAAAAAAACGGTTTGAAAGATACAAGATTTTAGAGGTTACTTTCAGAGAGCAAAAAGTGAATAACTAAAGCATCAATGAATTATTATTCACCACTTTTCCTGAACAAAGTTGTATGTATTAATTAAGTCATGATTAAATGAAGATGGTCTAAGTGCCAATCATATACTTACCAGAAGTATATCAAGTAAAATTATAGGTTCTTTTTTCCCCCTTCATAATTCTATGAATAAAAATGCCTATCTCTTCACTGGAAAATTAGTCTGGTATTTTCTCAAGGTCAAACATCCCTGACAAATGCGTTGCCAATATTTTATTCAAATATAAAATTCTAGCAGCTATTGTCTGCATTGGGTCTAAAATGATTTTTAGATCCCTGTGATATGACTTAACTCTTTAAGCACAGGACGCCCCCAAAAATGATTTTTTTTAGATATAAGATTTAAGAAAATATCTTGTTCTTTTAATTAATGGTGAAGCCATATTAAATTGTTGATTGTTTAGTACTTTGTAAATTATTAGACTACAGATGAATGTAATAATGAAGTCCTGAGGGCACCTAGCACTGCCGGCCACCCAGTCTTCAGGGGCCAGCAAGAACACCCCACAGCTCCAAGAGAGCAGCTCTAGCTGGAGGCCAGCATAGAGAAGATTGAGATCTTGCAGGTGGCTGCCAAGCTTCAACACAGGACGGCATCCAGAATGCCTGCAAGGGTGTCCTGCTGGTAGGTGCTTCCAGCTGGAAGGAACCTCTTCAGGAGCCCAGATCCTGGGCTTTATCCTAAAGACTGTAGGGATAAGTTCACTGAGGAATACTTGTAAGTACAGTGAAGAATGACTGCCTCTCAGTCTCAAGAAAACACTTTTCTCCACCCAAATGACTTTTAGATATTTCAGACCTTTCCTGTCACCTGATCCTATAGCCAGAATTCTATAGTTTCTCCTCCCCAGAAGGAGACTTTAAATAATAATGGCCTGATTCTTTTGGTGAAGCGCTTTTACATTTAAGACAAATAAAAATGTTACTGATGTGGGAGATGAAGGCAAATGGAAAAGTAAATTTCCTCACAGCCAACAGCCCATTGACAAGTTCCTGAAACAGGCAGAGTGGCATTCCTCTAGGAGTTCAGCTACAGGGCTGATGACACTTTGCTAAGGGCGGAAGGGCAACCTTAGCTTGACAGGAGATGGACTTCCAAGATCCTGTAAGTCTTCTTCAACATCTAAAACTCCCTTTGGAAACTTCCTTTATCTCCAACCCACTGCCCTGCCCCAGATACATATTAGTAATCGCCCGCCAAACATACGGCCCACTGATATACATCTGAAGGGTCTCATGATTGATATTTTACTAGACAATAAGAAATAACCTTATCTTAACAATAGCTAGCCCCCAAAGGTCCTGGAAACCTTGCTTCCAAAATTCCTTAGAGGCTTAATGCTGTCTGCCACTCCCTCCCAACTTGAAGGTATATATATATAATCAGTTACCAGTCAACCCCTGGGCAGCTCTTTCTGCCCATAGGTCTTGCCCCTGTGTTTTAATGAAACCACCTTTCTCCCCTAAAGAGTTCTTAAGAATTCTTTCTTCTGCTCCAATATTTTCTACATCACCACCACCAAATATATACTAAAATACACCACTTTCGTAAATGAATTACTGGTGTTTCTATACCTAGACTATTATGTTTGTTTTATTTACTGGATGTTTACATTTTGGGAAAGAAAACATTTGTGTTTGTTAAAATATTGAGTATTTGTAATTTGTTGTTCCTAAGATCTTTAGACCATAACAAGACCTGTTTTTTCCTCATGAATCAATGTAGTTTCTAAGTAAGACAAGCCAGTATAAAACTGGGGGAAGAACAGGCTTTATCAATCAAATGATGTCTTGATTTTTTTTTCTAAATGAGAAGATAGTTTTATTTGTAACACTAAACATGGGAGCTGTATTTTTAGCAAACTTGTTTGGAAAGATTCATGTCGTGTTGTGTATTAGATTGCCCCATCCTATGTATGAAGCAAATTAGGTTTTTTCTTAAGTCCCTCTGCTTTATAGTTATGGTTCTACTTAAAAACAAACAAGCAAAAATGCATCATTTCATGTCTTAAAAAATGTTTAAATGTGATCTTCAGAACATTGCAAATGATTAAAAACAAGATAATGTGAAAATACTACAAGCTAAATGAATTATTTTTCTTTCCATTTTTTAAAATTTTGATGTACTTTTGAGACAGAGAGCAACAAAGCACGAGCAGGAGAGGGGCAGAGAGAGAGGGAGATAGAGAATCTGAAGCAGACGCCAGGCTCTGAGCCATCAGCACTGAGCCTGACATAGGGCTCAAAACCAGAAATCGTGAGATCTGAGCTGAAGTGGGACACTTAACAGACTGAACCACCCAGGTGCCCCTACTTTGATGACATGCCTTTGGTTTAATGTGGGACACTTTTAAAAGGATACTTTATTTGTATTTGTAACAGTCTTAGATGACCTTGGGAATAAAATCCCTGCTTAATTCATAAGACTTAATTAAGGCTTGAAAAAATGTATATAGGTTACAGGTTTTTTTTCAAATATCATATTCAAAAGCCTCTTTCACCTTACCAAACATCTCCTACTCCTATTCTCTCTGTGAAAGAAGCAAGAATGTTCCTGGTGACAAATATATTTAAGACTCATCTGGGCACCTGAGTGGCTCAGTCAGTTAAGCGTCCAACTTTGGCTCAAGTCATGATCTCACGGTATGTGGGTTTAAGCCCTGCATTGGGTTCTGTGCTGACAGCTCAGAGCCTTGAGCCTGCTTCGGATTCTGTGTCTCCCTCTCTCGCTGCCCCTCCCCCACTCATGCTCTGTCTCTCTGTCTCTCAAAGATACATAAATGTTTAAAAAAATTTAAAAAAAAAACCAAATACTTTAACTGGCTTTAAATGTTCCTCCCAGATTTTGAAGGTACCCACAAATATCAAAGGGTTTTAAAGCCATTTGTATCTTAGTTACAAGGAATTTTTCAAGTTATCTTATGAGCTTCCTACCAAATGCAGTAACTATTTTTACAGTTATTTTATATTTAATTCTAAAATGCTACATTTCTGATATCCTCCTGAGATGGGTCAGACAAGAGAACTAATTCTGGTGGTAAGTATAGTTTTCCACTTGCTCTTACATCATTTAAGGTAAAAGTGAAATGCATAATGCACATGCTGGCTGAACAGATTACATAAGTATCCCCAAACCTTTTTTGAAAACAGGATTGTGAAGTTATTTTGTATAGGTCTTGTGCCTAAAATTTAATTAAAATATAACCCCGTTTCTTCTCCATAAAATGTTTAGAAAGAAATGCAAAAGCTCAAATATCACATTTTTTTCTCCTAATTCGGACAGTTCGGATACCTAAATGACCAGATGTAGGTCTGAAATGCAGATGGGAGATACAGATGAGCCACTGGAAAACAAAGTTTTATTCCTGTCTTTGCACTTAGTAAGCAAATGACCCTGGGATTTAGTTTCTCTTGGCTTCAATTCCCTTTTCTAATAATTAGGAATAATTATATCAGGCTAAGAAGGAGAACTCCATGGGTGAGAGAATGAGGATTTTTAGCCTAAAATAAGTCCACATGAAGAAATACCTGTGAGCCACAAACTCATATAAAATAATGAACAGTGGTGGCACTAGGTGGTCCTACCTGGTTTAAGAAAAACATACAGGGCTTTTTTCTCTCAACTTCAGTCTCGGTAAGAACCTAACAACTGAAACGAGGTGAACAAAAGCCACCCTCAGTCCCTTGGTGTTCTTTCCTTAATTTTTGCATAAGTTATCAAGGCTCTACATCATTTAGCCACTTAAAAGAAATGCTGTTTAAGTTCCAATTATTACACACCAGATTTGCCAAGCATTGAAAACCTAACAGTAGTGTTCCACAGCTGTCCCCTGGCAGTATCTAATATGCACTAAGGGATGGAGCCCTCTTAAGTTGAATGACTTAGACATATATTCCTAACTGCCTTCTGCCTCACTCCCTTCGTGGGTCCAACAGTCATCCTGAGTGAAAGATTTGGGTTCATTAAGTCTTTTTAAAAGTGGTTCAATAGAGCTGCTCAGGTCTCAATAAATCCCAAACTGTGAAATATAAAAAAACAAATCTCACCAATAAAAACATTCAAATATTACCAAACAAGAATAAAACTCAGTGTGAATGACTAATGCATTCAAATTCATTTCTTTCATGCCTTTAAGTGGCTAGGATTAGCATAAAGAGACTTCTCAGAGTGTAGGCAACAATAAAAACTGCAATAACTCATACTTTGTAGTGACTTTCATTTTTGAATCTAGATATTCTTTAATTTTCGTAATAGCCTTGGGAGGTAAATATCATTATCCTCATTTCATAGGAGATGAAATTGAGAGATTAGTAATTTGCCCATAGCTACACAGTAAGTGAACTATATGCTGATTTCAGTCCTAGGCATTGGCATGAAGATTACTGCATTACTAAAACTTATATAGCTAGATGGTGAGCAGTTGAGAGAAACAGCATTAAGGTGTCAGCCAAGTTAAAATCCAGAAGTCAAAAACATGAAAACAAACATAAAGGCATAAAGGAAAGAGTGGAAAAAAAGAGTGACACTCATGAAAAATAATAAAGAGTTCATATTTATTGATTGCTTATCACATCCTAGGCCCTGTTTGGAAACACTTTATATAAATTATCTACACAATCCTTATCATAGCCCTAAAATCAATGTCCAAAATTTTGAAGCCATCCTTGATTTCATTTATTCTCCCACATTCTACATCTAACCTAACATATCCTGTGGTCTTCAGCTTCATAACATATCTAAGGGGCGCCTGGGTGGCTCAGGTCCTGATCTTACAGCTCATGGTGTTCAAGCCCCCATTGGGCTCTGTGCTGACAGCTCGGAGTCTGGAGCCTGCCTCAGATTCTGTGTCTCCCTCTCTCTCTCTGCCCTTCTCCCACTCGCGGTGTCTCTCAAAATTAAATTAAAACATGTATATATATATCTAGAATCTGACCACCTCCCAGCACCTGTCCCACCTTATCTGCAGGATAATGCAGGATCATTGCAATAACTACTCTTTCTCTTCCTAATCAAGTCTGTTCTCTAACCCATTGGCCAGAACAAACTCTTTAAACCATATCTGATGGTGTCATCATTATTCTCAAAACTTTCTAATGGCTCCTCATACCCCACACAGAAGAAAGTTCTCTACAAATTTCTAAAAGGCCTTCCCTGACCTGGCCTCATCCCTGCCATTTAACTGTGCCTCCTACTGATCCAGGTCTATTACCATGGCTGCTTGTCCTAGAACATTCCAGATATTCCTCACCTTTCTAAGGGGTGGCGTGCTTGGAGTTTCTTGTCTGAAAAACTCTCTTAGGCATTAGGATGATTTAGAGCTCAACTTGCCTCAAGTCTCCATTCAAATATTATCAGTGAGCACATCTCTAACCAGTCTGTATAAAATCGCAGTCTTCCCCAAAACTATCCACACTTAGCCAGTTTCATTTTCCCTTGGAACCCATCAGCACATACACATATATATTGTTTCTCTGTTTTGGAGGGGAGGGGAGTCTATCCCCTGGTGACAATGAAGGATTCAGAGATAGATTTTGTCTGTCTTATACACAGCTGAGTATCTGTTACGTAGTAAGTGTTTAATAAAAATACATTGAACAAAAGAATGGAATCACAATTCAATGAGGTGGGTTCTATATTATATTCCTTTCAGAGAGGAAGAGGCAAAGGCATACAGAGATAAAATAATGTAGTAAATTACAAACATAGATCAGGCATAGCTTGTGAAAAAATAATAACAAACCTGTGTAATGTGTGGCCACGTGCATGCCCCTAGCCACTGAACACACTGCTCTCTAGATAAATTCCAGTGACCTAAAAATATCTATGCAACTACCATGGCAGTAGGGTAGGAATATCCTGCCCTCACTTTATTTTCTACTTGTTGCTTTCTTAAAAGACATCATTAAACCTAATGTCCAGACCTTGGTTTCTAAGCACAAATCCTGTTAAGAAGAACTAGAATTCCTGGAGATATAGCCAATAACAAGACTTGTAGGAAGAGGCAAAAGAAATCTTCTTGTGCCAGAAAGTAAGGAAATACTGGAAAACTGAGCTGTGTCAAAAGGATAAATATATATCATATATATATATCTCATATATGATATATATATTAGGCATATATATTCTTAGTAACTATCATGTACAGGGCATCGTTCTGGGTGCTCTCCCCAAATCAACTCTGCATATGACATATATACATGCATACATACTGCACGCAAGGCAGCAACATATCTCAGATGTGGTAGATGCTACTACACAGTCTTTGCCTCATGGAATTGCAGAAAAGTAAACTGGTATCAGAGTAGACATAACGCATTGAATCTATGAGTCTGCAGTGAAAATCGCAGAAGGAAAGATAAAAAGGAAGGAAGGAAAAGGGCTGGACAAAACAAGAGAGACAGGAAGTGTGTAGGGAAGGAGTGACACAAGAACAATCAGAATAGAAACAATCACTTGGCCACAAGCTCTTAACACTTCACTTTGGTCAATGCTCATCAATAGATGAAAAGTTTTCAAAGAACAGGATTTTTACATATTCCTAAAATATCACCACTCTGATTACTTATTAATGACCAAAGGAAAAAGGTAGTAGCCTTCCAATGGAGAAACAAGTCAGACAGCACTGTTAACTACATAGACATGTGACATCACCAATAATGGGGGAAACTAGTATCACAGGTGCCCTAAATCAATACCCTATGATAAATGTTCACCTTGAATCTAATCAAGGAAATGACCACACAAATCGGAGCTCAGAAATATTCTGCAATGACTAGTTTACACCCTTCAAAAATGTCAATGTTATTAAAATATTGTTTTTAAAGGCAGAGAAAGCCATCCCAATAACTAACTGCAATGCATAATCCCGGTTTGCATCCCAGATTAGGTTAAAAGCTAGTTATGAATGACATTACTAGGCAATTGGGGAACTTTGAATACAAGCTATATTTCAGATAAGAGTATCATATTTGTGTTACATTTCCTGCATTGCAAATTGTATTATTTTTATATGGGAGAATGCTCTGGTTCTTAGAGGAGGGGCATGCTCAAGTATATAGACGTCTTGGGTCATGATAACTACAATAGCTCATCTAGATCAGCAAAACACTTGTATCTCCCCCAGCTAGCTACCTATTTATCTGAGAAAGAAACAGGATGTGGGAACTAATGTGACAAAATATTACTAACACAGGGGAAAATCTATTAGAAATGAATTTTTTCAGCTTTACTGTTGAAGAGCCTGAAATTAAGTCCTCCATTAAGAGCAACCTCGGGCTGCACGTAGCCCTACTTACAGGAAAAGCAGCAGCTGAAGCCACCCTCGGACCACCCTCGGATCAGCTAATCAAAAGAGATGTGTAACATTCCTGTGGTCTGAGTCAGGGCTGGGAACTGCAGGTAGTTACTCTGTACAAACTAGCCAATCACTCACCGGTTGCCTAAACCCCACGTAGGCCCTTTGAGCTCACCTTATAATTGGTCATTTTCAAAGGATTCTCAAAGGTCATGATTGGATCCCGCCAAAAGTAACTGGACACTTCACGGATACTGAGTAGTCAAAACTATAACCATGGGTGTTGTTCAATTATGATTGGTGCTTATGTGATGATGCAAAATGTACAGCGTGTGCACTATAACACCTCCGTCCCTTACCCCATAAAAACCCTGCTCGCCATTGTTCGAGGCTTCTCCTTGCTGCCGCTGCGATGGTAGACAGGTGAGCCCCTGCTCCAGCTTGTAATAAAGACCCTTATGCACTTGCATTGGTGACGGCTCCTTAGGGGTCTCAGGGGACTCACGATTCGGGCACAACAACTGTCATTTTTTTTTTTTCAAATATAGTTGAAGAAAAGGCTATCTTTTGGGTTCCTGGACCAAACATGTGTGTGTGAAGGCTTCCGCACACCAACCAGCAATTCTCAAACACCACTGGGCTGTCCTACAATTCAACTCAATTCCCAGAGATAGCATCAGTCCTACGGAACTATCCCCCGCCCCCTCCCATTTTAGATGCCCAGTCACAAGCCCAGGTTGTTACCAGTGCTTCTGACCGACCTGCTGTAAATCAGAGGCTCCATAACCTCTGTGGATGCATTAACTTATTAGAGCAGCTCACAATATTCAGAGAAACATTTTACTTACTTGTGTGCCAATTTATGATAAAGATATAACTCAGGAACCACCAGACAGAAGAGATGCATAGGGCAAGAGAGCGAAAGAGCGAGGCGCATCCTTGCCCTCTCCAGGTGGCCACTCCCCCAGCATGCACCAACCTGGAAACTCTCTGAACCCTGCCTTTTCAGTTTTTAAAGAGGCATCAGTACTTAGCCCTGATTGATTAAATCATTAGCCTTGGGCAGTTGATTCAACTTCCAGGCCCTCGCCCTTCTCCAAAGCTCAGGGGTGGGACTTAGAATTTCAACACTCGAATCAAATGTTGGTTCCCCTGGTAACCAGCTGCCATCCTCAGGTGGGGGTCTAACAGTCACCTTATTAACATAACAAGAGACACCTTTGCTGCTCTCATCTGGAAATGCCAAGGTTTTTAGGAACTCAGTGCCAAAAATGGTGACAAAGACCAAATACAATATCTTTTATTACAAATCACGATCACAGGCTGCTTTCCAAAAACATTAGAAACACTGAAACATTTTAAAAGCTGTAAAAAGTAAATAAGAAAAAAAATTGTCCCCGGTCCATTTGTATTACTATTGAGTTTTTCGGGCTCTACAATTCTATAACAATTTAAATTCTGTAGCTTTTCTCCATTGTTTACATTGATTTTTCATGTATTAGAATCTTAATACAAAAAATATCAATAACAATGGTTAAATCTGAAGATTACACAGTAACTGAAAGTAGAATTTGTGTCAAATTTGCTTTTTTTCTACCCCTGGGATTCTCCTAAATATTTCAAGTTTGTAAATGGGGTCATGGGTTAAATTCTAGGAGAAGATTACTTCCACAGAACACTAGCATTAGCTCCCAGGGCACATCACACCTATTGTTCACTTTAATCTCTGACCCAAATTTAAAGGGGTAGATTTTCTACATGCTGTATGAAAATATCTATTTAAGCCCAGCATTTCCTCAAAGGCACTCAAGTTAATAATAGTAACAGTTCACTTTCAGTCATACTGTTCTCTATGTCAGCTTTTTATGAAGCTAGTTATCTCTCAAAGATGCGAGTGTGTTTGCCTCTGCTCTTCTGGCAGACACAACTAACTACTAAGCTAGTAAGTGTCTCCCTCATCTACGGAGGACACAAACATTGCTGGGAAGCAGTTTTCCAAGGACTGTGTTTCCCAAAGGCTCCTCCTTCCACCCCAGCCATGTATCTCTGTGGGTCCATGTGACTGCCTTCTGGAATCTGAGCAATCCCTTTTAGGCTGAAATTATTAAGTATCAGATACACAATCTTCCTCAAATTGGCTCAGTTCTTTGGGCAGTTGAATGCTGTCGATGAAGCAGGGGAATCTGAGGAGACCCTAGAGAACCAGAGAGCAAAGCAAAGAAATGAAAGGACATGTGGGTTCACACTGAGAGGAAAGAGACCCAATCGACCTCCATTTGCTTTCTTGGGAGCAAGAAATAAGTTTCTGTTATGTCAAGCCTTTGAGATTTGTGTCTGTTACTGTATGCACTGTTAAATCTACTCTTACACCTGTCAAATCAGTTGGCAGCAAATTTCCCTAAAGAAGAACCACCTACATGAGCTTACGTCTCCCTATTGAAGTTCTTCCCTAAAACCAAGTCTTCTTTGTTGATAATACTCATCCTATTTAATTACTATGTTTTGTTAGCGTCTACCTCTGTAGCAGACTGCAAGCTCCATTCAGTCAAGGATCCTGTCTGTTCATTCCTTACCTGTATTCCCAACACCTAGCCTAGTGCCTGACACACACACAGGCTTTATCATAACTAACTCAGAAATTAATGAGTGACTTGTTTCAAGTAACATCTCTGTCTACTTGAGAATAGAAAGGTGAACAGGAGAAAATAATCGATAGTATGTTGGTAAGGGTAATTTCTGAATCTGGGAAAACAATGTCATAATCAAGAGTCACTTTATAGCATTTCTAAGCTACTCAGCAATATTTCAGATACATATGCATACATGAGTATGCAAGCACATGCACACACACACACTACAAATCAGCACAAGATTATCTCTCTCCAATTATCCAGTGAATGAGGCTCACCTTTTATAAGTGACATCCACTATCTGTCATAAATGACTTATTTAAAAAAATATCATGAGAGAAAATGTGATGATCCTAGTTAATACTTTTTAGCTCCCCAAACCAATATAATAATAGATCAGATCCACAACCTCAAGTGAATAATCTACACGGAGGAGGGTGGTTTTAGGAAAGGAAAGAACCCACTCTGGTAGTTTAAGCAAAGGACATTTATTAGGATATATAATGGCTTAAAAAATCACTGAGATGGGGTACCTGGATGGTTCAGTCACTTAAGTGCCAACTTTGGCTCAGGTCATGATCTCGTTGTTCGTGGGTTCTAGCCTGGCATCAGGCTCTATCCTGACAGCTCAGAGCCTGGAGCCTGCTTTGAATTTGATGTCTCCCTCTCTCTCCCCATCCCCAGCTCACTCTGTCTGTGTCTCAAAATAAACCACTAAATTTTTTTTTTAATCAGTGAGAAAGGGGCACCTGGCTGGCTCAGTCAGTAGAGCATGCAACTCTTGATGTCAGGGTTGTAAATTCGAGCCCCACTTTGGGTACAGAGATGACTTTTTAAAAAATCACTGACAGGGGCGCCTGGGTGGCTTAGTCGGTTAAGCGTCCGACTTTCCCTTAGGTCATGATCTCGCAGTTCGTGGGTTCGAGCCCCGCATCGGGCTCTGTGCTGACTGCCAGCTCAGAGCCTGGAGCCTGTCTCAGTCTGTGACTCCCTCTCTCTCTAACCCTCCCCTGCTCACACTGTCTCTCTCTCTCTCCTAGAAATAAATAAAAAACATTAAAAAAATAAAGTTAATTCAATTTAAAAAAATAATAAAAAAATAAAAAGTCACTGACAGGGCACAAGAGGCAGATTCTAGGCTATGCTTCCAAAAATAATGCTTCTTCCTTGGGCACCAAAGAAGCTGGTACTATTTCCACTAAAATCAGATGCTGGGAACTGCCAACTGCACAAGCATTTTGCCTCTGTCACCATCTGTACCGGCAGAATGATGATGGCCTTCTTCCCTGTGCCCTCCTCCCCCTAACTCAGTTCCAAATTCAAGTCACACCCAAATCCATTTGATTGACAGAATCTAAAACACACAAGGAAACTGTTGAAATTTGCCTGGGTAATACAGCCTTTAGTCTTCCAACCTTTGTCGTACAGGAAGGCCCATTAGAGGGTGATTGTCATTGACACTGATTTAAGCAATTCAGGAGATGACAGATACCTTGCCTGACTTATGTTCTACAATGTTTAAAAATACCTCCAGCCACAGGAAAAAATAGAGCCCTCCTCCTCCCAGCTTCTTCTCCCAGAGTCCAGCCCTTCATCAATCACCTCCTTTTCCATGCATTCATTCTCCAAAGACTACAAACAACTTCCTTGAATGGTCATTTCAAGTTTTTCCTTCCTTGACAAACTTTCACCAGTCCTGGGTAGTAGGTTCCTTGATATCTTAAGTAACATCCAGACCTAAGGACCAGAGATATTGCCATGTTGCCTTACAACTATTCCTCACTCATCCATCATTAAAACACCAATTGTGATTATTCTGTTTAAAACCATGTAATGCAATTGTATTGTATTCTCTCACAAGACTTACTATTATTTCCTTTAAAACATTGCTGATTGTCTAAGTTTCCTCTGAAATTCTCTTCAACTTATTACTCTGATACTTGGCTCTTCTTGAAGACATGCTTCCCCTTCCTCCCTCTCAAGAAGAAGCTTCCCCCCCACTCATCTCTGATACACAGAAGTAGAGGAAGTAAATAAGTAGCGTAGGAAAAGCTTGGAAGTGTCCTCTTTGCTCTTCCCTGATATTTTTAACTGTTTCCTCCCTCTTTCAAAACCTCAACTCCTTGAAATGCATGTCATTAGACTTTACCACACCATATCCTTCCCAGTTGTTCTCACCAGCTGACATTCTTATCATATTCCTCATTCAGTCATGATTTTTGGTTCCTGGTTTACTATATCCCTAACTACAAATGATGCCCTCATCATTCTTAGCTACTTTTAAAGTCAAGAATATGAGCCATCTGACACATTGGCCTTTTATTTCCTTGTATCTTTGGCCCAGTGATATTTTCCTCCATCTTACCTGTCATCCTAGCATATGGTTGTACAACAGACCTCTCATAACTGAGAATAATACCTCCTATATGACTATCACATCCAATCCTTCCCAGTTACTTATTCTAAAATTATCACTTCAACAGTTTTCTGATTGTATTGAGGCCTCCTCTCTACCATACCAGATTTTCATTATTCATCACCTTCTTCACATTTTCAACATCCTTCTTGCTCAGACAACATTCATTTCATTTTCTCCCATTCTGTAGGTTACACAGAAAAAAAAAAACATCAACAAATGAAAAGGCAACCTACAGAATGGGAGTAAATATCTGATAACAAGTTAATATCCAAAATATAAAATGAACTAATACAAATCAATAGCAATACCAAACAACATGATTAAAAAATGGGCAGATGATCTGAACAGACATTTTTCCAAAGAAACATACAGATGTTTTTGGAAGCACCCCCTTTTCAACAGGGATATGAAAAGGTATTCAACATCACTAATCACCAGGGAAATGCAAATGAAAACCACAATGAGGTATCATCTCGTACCTGTCAGAATGGCTAGTATCAAANAACCAAACAACATGATTAAAAAATGGGCACATGATCTGAACAGACATTTTTCCAAAGAACATACAGATGTTTTTGGAAGCACCCCCTTTTCAACAGGGATATGAAAAGGTATTCAACATCACTAATCACCAGGGAAACGCAAACGAAAACCACAATGAGGTATCATCTCATACCTGTCAGAATGGCTAGTATCTAAAAGACAACAGGGCCCCCTGGGTGGCTCAGTTGGTTGATTGTCCCACTTTGGCTCAGGCCATGAACTCATCATTTCAGAGTTCGAGCCCACATCGGGCTCTGTGCTGACAGCTCAGAGCCTGGAACCTGCTTTGGATTCTGTGTCTCCCTCTCTCTCTTCCCCTCCCCCACTGGTGCTCTGTCTCTCTCTGTCTCTCAAATATAAATAAAATGTTTAAATTTTTTTTTAAAAAGACAAGCAATACAAGTGTTGGCAAGGATGTGGAGAAAAGAGAACTCTTGTACACTTTTGGTGGAAATATAAATTGGTGCAGCCACTATGAGAAGCAGTATGAGATTAGTAAAAAAATCAAAAATAGGACTACTACTATATGATCCAGTAATTCTACTTCTAGGTATTTATCAGAAAGAAATAAAATCAGTATCTCATAAATATTACCTGCACTTCCATGTGCAGCATTATTTACAATATGTACGACACGGAAGCAACGAAAGTGCTTGAATGATAAATGGATAAAGAAAATTTTATGTATATATATATGAGTGTGTATATATATATATATACACACACAATAGGGTGTTATTCAGCCATAAAAGAGGATAAAATCTTGCCATTGACAAAAACACATATAAATCTTGGTGATATTACGCTAAGTGAAATAAGTCAGACAGAAACAGATAAATACTGCATGATCTCATTGATATGTGGACTCTAAAATAAAAATTAAGAAAAAAAGGCAAAAAACTGACCTCATAGATATAGATAACAGATTGATGGTTACCTTAGCCAGGAGATTAGGAGGTAAATGAAATCAGTGAAGAGGGTCAAAAGATACAAACTTCCAGCTGTAAAATGAATAAGTCATGGGAATGTAATGTACAGCACGGTGACTATAGTTAATAATGCTGTATTGCATATTTGAAAGTAGTAGGAAAATGGATTTGGAAAGCTCCATCATAAGAAAAAAATTGTAACTATGTATGTTGACAGATGTTAACAAGACTTCTTGTGGTGACCATTTTGCAACACTTATAAATATTGAATTATGCTGTACACCTGAAACTAATAAAATGTTATGTCAACTATTCCTCAATTAAAAACAACAAAAACTGGGTAGTTGAACATTACTGTTTCACTCAGCAGGACCTGTCAGCTACATTTCCAAAATATATCCCAAATTTGCTGACTTCTCTCCATTCCACTTCTCCAGCCCTTCTGGAGTCCACCTTTACCTCTTTCTGATACCAGTAAGCAGCAATTCTATGCGTATCCGTCCTCCTCACCCAGCCTCTCTCCTGAGCAAGAGTGATCTTTCTTAAGGGTTTAGGGGGTCAAGTTAATCTTCTGCCTCAAATTTTCAATGGAATATGCTTATACTTAAAATCTAAACTTTTTAGTGCAATTCCAACTCTCTCTATAATCCTGAAAGTGTCTCTCTCTCTCTCTGCACACAATCCCTCCCTCCACGATTTCTTTTTTCACACTGTTTTAGATACAATCACCTTCTTCTGCCCTTTCAACACACAGAGAGCATTGGATCCTACGGGGTAATGTTATATTTCTATTTATACTGTGGATAGATTAAACTTCTGTCTCTCATCTCCACTGAGAATATCTTTTACCAATATATCGTTTGTTTATTGACTGCAGCCGTGATCATATAGTGGTTAGTACTCTGCGTTGTGTTTATTGATTTTACTTTTGTTTTTTTTTTTATCAAAAAGAAAAATATAATGTTTACAAATTGAAATACTTTTTAAAGTTTTAAATGTTTATTTATTTATATATTTTTAATATTTATTTTTGAGACAGAGAGAGACGGAGCCTGAGCAGGGTTTGGGGCAGAGAGAGAGGAGGACACAGAATCTGAAACAGGCTCCAGAGCCTGACGCAGAGCTCAAACTCACAAACCATGAGACCATGACCTGAGCCAAAGTTGGACGCTTAACCCACTGAGCCACCCAGGTGCCCCACTAAATGAAATCTTTTCAGTATTTCTTCATGATTCTTGCCTTGGAGCACTACAAAAGTACAATCTGTTCTCTTCATTTTATTCTAGTATTTGAATGGCTAATTATTTCATATTTTAATCTGAAATTATAAATAAATATCTTACCTTGAGTGTTTTCCAAAATATAAAATGCTCTCAATATTATCTGCAAAAGTCATCTGAGTAATGCTGCATCAGTATAGAATCACTCGACCACTCATTAAAAGTTTCCATTAAAGAAACTCAAATTGCTTGTGGTTGTTGAGGATTCTTCATAGTGCTGTGATAGCAAATAACTTGCACAATGTGCTCTTTCCATGAGCTGAGCACAGAACATATTTGCTGTTTTCATGTCTAAATAAATAAGACAATACTTATAAATAGCCTTATCTTTCCAGCCACAAATTAATATATGCTTCTTTTATATGTAAAAGAGTACAAAGAAGAAAATGAAAATAATTTATAGGCCCAGTATCATTTTTGTAATTTTGGTGTATATATTTCCAGCCACTTCACATTAAAATCATGTCTCTCTCCCTTTTCCTCTACCTGTCTCTTTTTTACCTAATGGGATTGTATTATACATGTAGCCTATAGTATTTGCCTAAGAGTATATTGTGGATGTGTTAGTTTAAGTATTTGGTGGAGTATATCGTGGATGTGTTAGTTTAAGTATTTGGTGGCCACACCAGATTCCAGTCTGTGTGTGTGTGTGTGTGTGTGTATACGTGTGTGTATTTGTATACAGCAATGTGCTTTAACTTAACCATGACTTTTATAATTTAAGATGCTTTTTCTTTTTTTGTTTTATAATATTTTCTGTAAATCCTTATTTTAAAAAATATTTTCTTAATAGATATTTCTCAGTGTGGATTTTCTGAACTAAAACTTTTATCTTCAAATTTTATACATACAGTCAGGTAGCCCTTCAAAAGGACCTACCAACTTATCCTCCAACAAAGAGTTCATGTAAATTCCTGTTTGCTACGACTTGCACATATTTGTGGACTGAGACATATATTTGACAGCCAATGACTTTAGTTATATCTTCATTGTTATTGACTTTGGCCATCTTACCTATTATAAATTGCCTAATTACTGTTGGATTGTTTTTATTTATATTATGGACATATTAAACTTTTGTCTTCCATTTGGATAACAAATATCTTTAACCAGTATATCATTGGTTTATTAACTTTGTTTCTGTGTTTTATTAAAAAGAGAAAATAATGTTTAAATAGTGAAATCTTTTTTTCTTAATGATTCTTGCTTTAAGAACTACAAAAGTACAATTTATTCACCGCTTTTTATTTTAGTACTTGAATAGTTAAAAATTTAGTACTTGAATGTTTATTTTGATCTATAGTGATAAATAAATAAGTATTTTCCAAATTTAAAATTACCTCAACATTATTTAGTAAATAATCTAATTTTTCTAAAGATTGTAAAAATTCTAGCCTCAAAAGTAATTGCCATATTTACCTGGGCCTGCTTCCCTAATAACTTTTTAGTCCCAATGAATTTTTTATCAATTTTTTCATCAATATTTTTTTATGTTGATTTATTTATTTTTGAGAGAGACAGAGACAGCGTGAGTAGGGGACAGACAGAGAGAGGGAGAAGGAGAATCCCAAGCAGGCTCTGTGTTGGGGCTCAAACTCACAAAACTGCAAGATCTTGAACTGAGCTGAAATCCAGAGTCAGATGCTTAACCAACTAAGCCACCCAGGCACTCCTTTTTCATCAATATTTTAATTACATGTTAGAAGTTGACATGTTAACAGAGCAAGTTTTATATTATTCTTCTTCTTTACCATAATTTTCCTGATTTATTTTTTCAATGTACAGGTTTATTCTTCAAATGATATTGGGAATTATTTGGTCACATCCCAGAAAAATATTTGTAGGGGATGGGTGATAGGGGGATTCTAATAAATGCATAAAATATTTTAGGAGAAATGATATCTTTAAAATATTGGGACATCTCATCCAAAAGAGCTGTTAATGCCATTTATTTGTGTCTTAAGTTTCCCTCATGAAGTCTTATAGTTTTATTTACTTAAAAAAATTCTTCCACATATCTGGTTGAGCTCATTCTTCAGTATATTATGCTTTCATTACTATTTTGACAACATAAGCATTTTATTTCCAACTGATTATTGATGATTTTTAAAAGCTCCTGAATGGTATATATTTATATTCTGATGAGGCATATGAATCAATTCCTAGTATTTCTAATATATTTATTGATTTGGGGAGAATTCTGGATTGAAAAAATAATCTTCAATTAATAATAAACAGAACTCTTGATTTTCAACATCTATTTTTTCTGGTATACTTCAATAACAATGTTAAACAATAATGATAATTTCCATTCCAGAACCTTGTTAATTTTATTTTCTTTTAATTTTTTAAGTAATCTCTATGCCCAATGTGGGGCTCAAACTCAAGACCCCAAGATCAAAAGTCACATGCTCTACCAACTGAGCCAGCGGGGCACATTCCAAAACCTTATTAAATAGTACTGGTGATAACGATAATTACTGTAATTGTTTGATTTTAATAATAGTGGATTTGATGATTCCCCGCTAGGCATGATGCTAATGTAGCCTGGATATTAGCTTCAAAGGTGTATTCCTATTTTAAAGAGGTGATAAAACAATATGCAAATATAGAGAAAGATACAGATGCAAACAAGTTAATATGAGTTTACATAGAGATATATCTCAAACTAGTAATCTGAATAGTTCTTGTTGGTCACTATTCTTATTAGCTATGATTATATTCACTTCTATTAGCCTGCGTAAACTTTACTATTCTTGAAATTCCCTGGGTTCGGATATTGCTCCTTCTGTTATTTAAAATTTGTCATCATTCTGCCTCTCATGTTGGTCCATTCCTCTCAGTTTGTTCCCAATTGATAGGCTTATCCATCCAACCACTTCAAATTTCTCCAACTGACCCCAAATCTCTTGATCCAGCTTTAGCCTCTCTTTTTACTTTTATTTTATATTAAAAGTATCCTGCTGTTGGGGCCACCTGGGTGGCTCAGTTGGTTGAGTGTGTGACTTCGCCTCAGGGAACGATCTCACAGTCTGTGAGTTGACTGGAGCCTGCTTCAGACTCTGTGTGTCTCCTCTCTGCCCCTCCTGTGCTCATGCTCTGTCTCTCTCTCTCAATAATAAATAAACATTAAAAAAATAAAATTAAATAAATGAATGAATGAATGAATGAATAAAAGTATCCTGCTCTTATCCTACTTTCAACTCAAAATCAACTTAAAATCAACATTTCCAAACCAGGACTTACCCTCTTCTTGATGACCCAGATCCTCCAGCCTTTATTACCCTTGTTAAAGTCAGAATTCTTCCACTAATGAATCAGACAAAAATCCCATAGTATCATTTCAACTAATCCTTTCCTCCTTTTCTCTTCCCTCTTCATTTACCAGTGTCTGCGGATTGTGCTTCCCCATGGCCTCTTCGTCTTCTGCTCATACCTACTGCAGGTCTCCTGAGGAGCCTGAATCCCATCTCCTGTGTATTGCTGTCCAAGTGAAATTGCTAGTCATGTAACTTCTTACTTAAATTCCTCCATAATATAAACTATTTATAGAATAATGTTCAAATTGCTTTTTCAGGTATTTGATGACTGATATGCTTTCCTGGATAACCTGGGGCCAGAGGCCCATTGTATGAGCTATATTCTGGGTACCTAGTCAGGGATTATGTGCCATTTTTTGTTCCTGTGATATGGTGATTGGTGACAATTGAAAGCATTTCAGGGTATGCAGAATCAAAATCTCTTCATGTTATCCACATACATAAATTATAATAATGGCATGAGAGGGGTGACTGGTTACAAAACCAGTAACAGTGTAAACACCAGGGGAACTTGATGAGACAGGGCTCAAAGAAGGTGGGAATCAATTCCTGAAATAATCTTTGAACTAATGTCCAGGTGCATACATGGATGTATAACAATAAAAGTGTAATAGGGACAGGTACACTTCAAAACTCTTTCACCAAATTCACCTTTCCAGTTAGGTCTTCTACCTCTTCACAGACTCCTGGAAAACCAATGGCGTCCTGGTGTTCTCTGAATACTCTCAACCCTTGCAAAAATTTACATTTGCTAAAAGCAGTGACCACACAGGCTCTGTCTTGATCCAACTCCAAGTCAGCTAGACTTGAAGGCTCTTGGGAAGCATCGTGTTGGTCACATTTGTCCACAAGAAGGTGGCTCCCAAAACTGCCTTAGGCCCAGGGACATTTTCAAAGGTGCTCTGTGAGGAGAGATCTCCCAAATAGAAGGGGGCACAGTGTTGCACAGCATAGATGCTCAATAAATATTCACTAAATTGAACAAACTTTCTAACACAATTGAGGATATACTAACATTAAAAAAAAATAGCCCAATGTAAACTGATACTGCGAGCTCCTCAGGGCATAATTAGTAGGCAGATTTCTCATATTATCTCACATAGCTAAGGAAAGTATTTGGGGGTTAGTTACAGGGGGAAGTGGGCCTAGGAAATGGGATGGAAACAGGAAGTTTGTGTCCCTGAGACTCCTGCCTTGTCTAGAGAGCACTATTTCTCCCTCCCCTTTGAATATCCTCACCAGGAGGCTGAGGCAATACTTGCTCTAATCTGGCAATAGACACAATGATCTCAGGGTCTTAAATTTTTTTTCATAGGCATAGAGGGAAATTTCTTCACTAAGACTTAAAAATATCAGTTAAAAGGGGGTGCCTGGGTGGCTCAGCCGGTTAAGCATCCGACTTTGGCTCAGGTCATGATCTCACGGTTCGTGGGTTCGAGCCTCATGTCAGGCTCTGTGCTGACAGCTAGCTCAGAGCCTGGAGCCTGTCTTCGGATTCTGTGACTCCTTCTCTCTCTGACCCTCCCTTGCTCACACTGTCTCTATCTCTCTCTCAAAAATAAATAAAACATTAAAAAATATATATCAGTTAAAGGGGATCCTGGGTGGCTTAGTCAGTTAAGCATCTGGCTTTGGCTCAGATCATGATCTCGTGGTTCGTGGATTCAGGCCCCACATGGGGCTCTGCACTGGTGGTGTACAGTCTGCTTGGGATTCTCTCTCTCCCCCAGCCCCTATCCCTACCACTTTCTCACTTGCACGCTCTTTCTCAAAATAAATAAACTTTGAAAGAAATATAGCAATTAAAATTAAGACAGATATACATGATGAAGGAAACATGGCAATAGCATCCAATCATAAAGACAGAGAATAAAATCATTTCAGATTTTGAGTTGACTATAGACTTGATTTCAGTGATGCTGCTCAAAATGTCATGTGTAACTGCTTCAACATAACAAGGAAATTTAACCTGTTTTAAATGAAATACGCAACCTCCATCATGTGCAATAACGCCATCAGCAGCAGAAGCAGAGAATACAGGAAAGGGGTGGTGATAATTCTGCTTGACTCTGCCTGTCCAATCTGCTACGAATACTGCATTGAATATCTAGACAAATATTAACACATGCTCAATACCAAGAGGAAAGCAGTCCCAATGGTAAATCATGATATATGAAGAGATCAAATACTTAGAATTTTTAGCCTCAAAAAGATTTAGAGAAACATTTCACGTACTTAAATGCTTAAATGGTTCTCATCTGAAAGGGACAGTCCTTTTGAATACCCTCCAAAAGGCATAAACTCTTCCAAATTGTAAAAGCATCCTTGTTGTTTGGGACTTAAAATATGGGAAAAACGTTTTAATGAGGTCTCCAACAATATAATCATATGAAACCAACTGCTAATGGGCATTGAGAGTTTTCTTCCAGGCACTATGCTATACTTTAAGTGCATCATCTCTTTTAATCTCTCAACCACTCTGAAATAAGTATCATTACTAACTCCATATTACAAAGAAACTGAAGCATAAAAAAAGGTTAAGCTTTCTGGGTAGAAGAGATAGACCCAGTTGGACTGACCCATAGCGATAGCTCTTAACCATTACATTAGTTTCTTTGCTGTGGTTTTTCTCAAGGAAGCAGACAGCTGCTTTTAGAAGACTATAAAAAAGAAAGCATGCTTTAATCTGGAATGGTAAAGATGATCCTTGAAATTTCTTCTCATCTCCTTTTTAAGATTCTCTGCGCTTGTCTTCTTTAGGAAAGATAAACCAGTGTCTTTAGCCAACACTCTCCCAGGATTTCAGCTTCCATCTGTTCTGGTCTTCCCTGTCTGAGAAATGAACTATCAAATAACAGAGTGCCTGAAAGTTGGAGGAAGCAAGGGAGGGACATAAAACTTATGTTGACAGAAACATACATTTTACTTAGGATCATCCTTGTTTCCCTCTTTCATTACAGGCACCAAAAAGGTATATTCAACTTTAGCGTCTGCCAACACACACACACACACACACACACACACACACACACACACACTCTTTCTCTCTCTCTTTCTGTCTCTCTGCTTACCCCTATCTGATATAGTATGTGCTATATCTATATGGTTCATGATATGTAATGAAACCGATGTACATTACATGTACTGTAACCGGCATACAGTAGGATACGTGTTATTTTATAGATTATGCATTACATATAATTATCATAAACATAATTTATAGTTCATAGATTATTATGTTATAGAAGCATTAAAAAGCTGATTCAGGGAGCACATGGGTGGCTCAGTCGGTTGAGCATCTGACTTCGGCTCAGATCATGATCTTGCAATTCCTGAGTTCAAACCCCACATGGGGCTTGCAGTCAGTACAAAGACTGCTTCTGATCCTTTGTCCTCCACTCTCACTTGTGCTGTCTCAAAAATAATAAACATTTTTTTAAAAAGCAGATTCAAAGAAACTCTATTTCTGGTTACATGATACTATTAAATGGTTATTGAAAGCAACACAAATGGTTTTCATCTTTTTTATATACTGTAAGATAAAGCTATATTATTTAAAAGAGATTCAATGACCAATTGATAACATTGCAATCTGCCTGCATGCATGCTGTAAATACACAAGGTTTTCAATTTGCTGGAAAATCTGAAATTCATATATGAAGTATTTGAAGTACCAAAACTGGTTACAATCATTTTACAGGACTCTTAGGACCTCAGAGTGTCTGTTAACTCTAAAGCTCTCAGAGGTTTGCACAAATAAAGCAGCCAGTGAATAGTATCAAAACCAAAACACCACTTTCATTATCAACAGTGACTTCAAGAAGCAGGAAAAGTATTCTAATTACTTCTAATTTCAATTTTCTACATTAGCAATTTATTTTTACATCACCGCCTGTTATATGGGGCAATTTTCCAAACTGAGCATTGGCTACAGTGGCTCCGAGGAGGAAAAGATTCATTTTGGAAGAGTGAGGGATTCACTTAGGGACTCTGGCAGGTAGAGTTTAGATGAGAGAGTGTTCCATGCCCAGGGAAATGTGAGCATAGGCACAGAGATGGAAATAATGGTTTCCTATGTATGAAAAGGTGAGAATGCTAGAGGAACTAAGGCAGACAGCTAAAGAATCTATGGAATTCATAGTAAATAAATTTAAGCAGGAAGTAAGTGTGTTCCAGTGGAGAGGGAGAGACTGTGCCCAGGGAAGATAATTTATAGAGGAAATTAAATGACATTATTTATGACATTATTGAATTTACCTTTTTTTCTTTTTTAGTGCCTACTGGGGAGCTGCTGAGGGTGGAACCAGGATCTTGAAGGAACTCAATCATGTAAAAACTGGATTTTCAAATATACTAGAACATTTGGAAATTAATATGCATAATTTATCAATGGGTTGGGGATATATTTTAGTTTCAGAAACACGCATGAAAGGAAATACATTCTAAAATATTTTTCCACATCAATGTTTTCACAGGATATTGTATAAATCAACATATACATCTTTAATTGCAACATAATATATATTCAACATTCCACTTGTTTCTATTGTTCAGTTTCAGTTGGTCAACTTCATTTATGCACAATGTTCTTTTTTCTTCTTANGGGGAGTTTTACTGTTAATTTGCACAATGTTTTGACAAACATAATGGAATTAAGAATATTTTAAAATTCAAATTGGTATCTTTTCCTCTTGAAAGAATTACAAAATTCATACTTGTATAATCCTAAATTAGTTTACCAATAAAATATCTGGAGAGTCAAAAGCACAAGTGATTTCCCTAAGCTTTAGATTTGCTCCTCAATTACAAATTGGTTAAAATGTATTTTTTATACTGCATTTAGTATGACTGATTACAAAAGGCTATTAATCTGCTTTTATTACATTTTGTTAATATATATGGTATAAATTATGACAATGAAGGATGAGGTAACAGCATATAGCTGTTATTTATACCAAATTATTTGTATTTAAATGACTGGTGATTTAACCCAGCTAATTAATGTTTCTCTAATCTTTACCTAGTGTTCAAAACACCTACGCCATATTATTTACAATTTTGTATAAGACATCTTCCTCAGCCTTTTATTTCAGAGTGCAAGATGCCGAGCAAAAAACAGAAGAGGAAAAAACAAAAGCTGATTAATAAGTCTATGAATCGTGGTGCAAATTGTCTTTTTATGAATCCACATTGTCAGTCCCCGTTTCTTTCAAGTCATCAGGAATGGAGAAGTGGGAAAGAGGGCTAAAATCCTGAAATCTATGCCAGTTCTTCATGATATCCCATGTCTCTTGGCAGACAGCCTGCTCTGATCTTAGAATGGGAGAAACCAAATATCACTGAGGAAGCACCTGCCTTAGCCAGTTGCTTTGACCTACACATTACCTCAATCTGCATAGCAACTTTCTTTCAAAGCTCTGTGAACTATTCGAATATGCTGTCTCATCTATTTCTGTAACATTCATTGAGCTAGATGAAGACTAATGTTATCACCATTTTCCAAATGGAAAATGTGAAGTGCAAAGGGATGATACAGTAACTCAGAAAAACTGGTATTCAGGTTACAACACAAATATCCTTTTGCTCTAGAATTTGTCTTTTCTGTATGTTTACTAGACAGGTGTGCTTTGTAGTAACACAGATGATTCAGTACCCATATGTATTTCAGTGCCTTGTTGGAGGACAAGAGTGTTATATGAGCTATGATGGATAATCTGTTAACTGTTACACTGAGTGTAAGGTTTGTGAGGTTTACCAAATATTACAAAAAATTCAAATAGTAAGACAGGTCTTACATGAGTTTTTTGCAATGAAAATTACTTTTGCATCTCTATTAAGGTATAAAACAACAAATAAAACACATGAAAGGAATCTATTGTCAGAAATAAAACATGGTTTAGGGTCAATTTCAGTGACTTCAAGGTATTACAGAAATGCACTTACAGTGATCAATATACATTTTTCTTGCTCAAGAGGCTTTTATGCTGATGCACTCATTTTCAACAAGGGAAAATGTGTTGAACTATGAAAACAAAGGGAAATCAGTTGATTTATGGACTAAAGTAATGTTTCACATTTTCAACTTGTGATGTTTCAGGGCAGTGGAATTACCCTTCACCTTTCAAAATCTTTTAAATCATAAAGCCATTATCAAACCACAAAGAACCACATGAATATCTGATCTAGGACACTACAGACCTGATAATTATCACATTGGCAGCATATTTGTGGAATTTAAGAGCAATTTGGTGTGAAATTTTGTGTTATCTTCCCAAGAATACTAAAAATATTCATATAACAATGCATAGAAAAGCCATGCAATATTAAGAGTACTCATGTGTACATGAAGTGAGAAAAATAGTAATCTTATTAGTATAGCATGGTGTTTTGGAAAAATATATTATTTTGAAAAATATATTATCATAAAATAGCTAAAATTTGTAATTTAAATTAACCAAAATATCACTCTTCCAACCTATAAGCATGTAACTAAAATGGTTACATGGTCATATTTTTTTAATATTGGCAAAAGAGAAAGATGAATTTATTGCATTATTAAATTCACAATCAAAAGAATTCCCAGTTTTCTGGAGTTCTCTAATATTAATATATAGCTAATATTTCATATGACCAATCCAATGTCCTTCGCAGACCTTCAGAATGATGCTTTCAAATGCCCACCAAGGATCATCCTGTCTCCAGGAACGATCAAGTATGTCTCAAGTTACTGTGCTGTGGTTTTACATGAGGAGGGGAATATCAGCCGATAGTGTATATAATTTGCACTTGAGAGAGAGTGAATTTTTTTTATTCTTTGTCTACTCAGCCATCCTATATCTTTGAAAAAACATAAGGTTCTTTGTGCTATTTCTTCAAATACTCATCCTTGAAATTCTAACACCAGGGAATTCAGATATACTTCTAAGGTAATGCCCTGCATTTTATGTTTAGACCTGAGATCTTTCATTGTCTGCTGATATAAGGTACCAAAGATAAAAATAGGTCATTTAGGTAGAGAATCTCAGAAGTATGCAAGACAGAGGTGTAAAATCCTGAAATATGAGACAAGGGACAAATAAATTTGAGTAAGAAACTTCTTGGGGCACCTGGGTGGCTCAGTTGGTTAAGAGTCCAACTTCAGCTCAGGTCATGATCTCAAAGTTTGCGGGTTCGAGCCCTGTGTCGGGCTCTGTGCTGACAGCTCAGAGCCTGGAGCCTGTCTTCAGATTCTGTGTCTCCCTCTCTCTCTCTGATCCTCCTCTGCTCGTGCTGTCTCTCTCTGACTCTCAAAAATAAATAAAAAACATAAAAAAAAGAAAAAGAAAGTGCAACCTCCTGTCACCTCAGGTGTGAAGTGGAGACTTGCACTATTCTCAAAAAAAGAGAAAGAAAGAAAGAAAGAAAGAAAGAAAGAAAGAAAGAAAGAAAGAAAGAAAGCAAGCAACTTCTTGGATAATCTTTCAACTTGATACTGTCTGTTATCTATGGTATATTCTTTGATAATAAAGAAGGTTCTGAGTTATCTAATTATAATACCCAAATACAGGTTAATTACTGACTTTGATAAATAAATTTAATAAAGAGTATGTATAAATTTAATAAAGAATGAAATGACCTACTTCTGTGTATGCTGAGGGCATTTAATTTTTCATGAGTGCTCCACATGATTCTGTCTTCACAGTGTCCTAGTCTTTCTTGCATGTTGCTCCTTCACAGATATAAACACAAGTAAAATGTGATATAATAAACGTCATGATCGAAACAATCGGGGTGGAAACACACCTTCAATTTGCTTATCAAAAAGCAGAAGTTTTGCTGTAGTGTAGAACTACATTACAATATAGTGCTCTGTTGTCTTCCAATTTTGGAATTATTATACGTACTTCCACTTGCTTTGGCATGAAAAATACATTTTTATATTAACATCCCAAGGCAAGAGAAAAACAGCACTCCAATCTACCCCCACCTGTAAGACTACATTGACAAAGCTTACTTGGAATGACAGGATTTCATTCAGACTGACAAACATGTTTTCACCTCTGACATTTCCATTGCCTAAGTTTCCTTTCACCTCTCATCCTATTGGATATGGCACCCAATTAAAGAATGTGCTAAAGGGGTGCCTGTGTGGCTCAGTCGATTAAACCTCCAACTTCAGCTCAGGTCATGATCTAGCAGTTCACAAATTCAAGCCCTGCATCGGACTCTGTGCAGACAGCTCAGAGCCTGGAGCCTGCTTCAGATTCTCTGCCCCTTACCTGCTCACACTCTGTCTCTCTCAAAAATAATTAAACATTAAAAAATTTTTTAAAAAAGAATGTGTTAAATATCATCAATGTCACAGTTTTTATCATAACTCCAGCTATCTGTAAGTAATTTCTCAATACAGTATAAGAATTAGACATTATTTTCTGTATGTGTTTAGTCCTCACACACTTTTCTATTTCAATTTTACCTAAAAAATAATATTTTTTCCTCACACCAATCCTGTGAGGTAAGTGGGCCAAGTTTTACTATGATTATTTAATAAATTAAATAAGTAGGGACGGAGAAGTTACATGATATTCTCACAGTTGTACAAGTTAGTATCAGAAGCAAAGACCAAAAAAACCTGATGCCTTGTTCTTAGGAGAGTTCCCTTTCTAAGGCTATCCACCCCGACTAAGCAGAAAAAAACAAGTGGATCTGGATTCATGGCCTTCTCTTTACTCAATTAGTAACATTGTAGGAAAAAAAGATAACACTGCATCATACAATTTGCTAAAGGAACAAGAGACAAATTATCCCATGTCTGTGATTTCCAGGTTAGGCTATGACACGTTCTATAAAAAATATTTACCAGACCATCCATCCTTTGAGGGCCAAGGCAGTCTTACCTACTTTGCAATTCAAATGCCTAATAAAATACTAATCATAAGAGGAACATAATAGATTCCTGCTATTGATGAGCAGTTCATGAGCTCTGTCTCTAGGAGAAAAAAAAAATTATCTTAGAATTTCAATAGAGGCAGCGCATGTGGGCGGCTCAGTCAAATAAGCACCTGACTCTTGGTTTTGGCTCAGGTCATGATCTCACAGTTCATGAGATGGAGCCCCATGTCGGGTCCTGCTGCTGACAGCGCAGAGCCTGCTTAGGATTCTCTCTGTCTCTCTTTAACCCTCCCCCGCTCATGCAAGCTCTTGTGTGCTCTCTCTCTCTCGCTCTCTCTCTAAAAACTAAATAAACTTTAAAAATATTTAAAAATTGTTAGAATTTTGATAGAGAAAAATGATACTAGGAGACAGAATAACACTAAGAAAGTAGAATATTAGGAGTCCATTTCTGTCACTTCTCAAGCATGTCTTACTAAACAGATTCCCTATCTGTACTATAAAGACAATGATACCAATCTTTTCTACTTCACTATGAGGATTAAATAAAATAACCTGAGAAAAATGCTTTCTAAAAGACGCAAAGAGACATACAAATATAAATTAATATCATTCTTTCTGTATTAGGAATACCACATCTAATGTAGTTCCAGAAGCAAAATTAAAGGCTCTGATAAAAATATTTAATATATGTTAACATATTTAATTATCATTACTTCTAAGCTTTACACAGTTTAAATTTGCTTGTGTAGTATATAATTTAGCTTATGTTATAAAAACACATACATTATGTAAGTAGGTTATATTAATTTTAAACTGATTTCCAAAAATTAAGATTGCTTGGAATTATTTTTTTAAGAGCTAGGATCTTTTTCTCAAAGAATATAAATTTTAGTGAGTACTGGTATTCAACACTAGAAGAACTGCAAACTAGAAATTGGTAGTCAGATATTTTTAAATGTCTTTTTTTCTTTATCAAGAGAAAGAAATTAGAATATTATATGAAATGTTGGAAGTTTATATTTCCTTCACTAAATGGGTCATGGGCCATCTGACAGTAATTTCCAAGGACAGCAGGCCCTGACCATGTAGAGTTGCTACTAGAACACAACAAATACCCACACTGCATTCGAAGGAAGATGTGACAGCACTTGGTAGAACCATCTTGAATCCTAGCCCCCTACTATTTTAGTTAGGAGGAACAACTGATATCTAGTGTAACAAGAATATATATTAGCATCAATAAATTCCTCATTACTAACAGCAGAAATCCCAGAGGTCCAAAGTCCTCAGAGTTGTGTCATGTCTGTGAGCTGAGTAAAGAAATCAGGGTCCCATTCCCCATGCAGATGGGCTGATCTCATATTACAGCATTTATTTAGGATGTCAGAACTCCTCATAGGTGAAGCCGATCCAGTCACAAAGGGCCACAGCAGAGTGGATTTGCTATTGACGGGAGAGGCATAAATGAATCTGGGAATGAGAGAAAATCTTAATCTTATATCTCTTAAATCCAAGAGGGTAAACAGGGAATGGAATCTGAGTTTCATGCAAAATCTGGAAAGATTCCTTAAGGGAAATTTAAACTTGAGAAAGAAACCTACCTTGGTACCCACAGTGTAGCCCAAGGGCAAAAAAGAACTGTTCAAGGTGCTGAAGTGAGTTGATCAGGTTCCTGCCACAAAGGTTTTTAAAGACTTCCTTGAAATTGTGGAGAATGTCATAATATCTCTGGGTATTTAATAAAAAAAAAAAGCAAGTCCAGCAGACCTGCACTTTTGATCCTGCCCTTTGACACATAGTGCAATTTTTGCTTATCCCTAAGCAACCCTATGTATATCTAAAAAGTCCAAATGAAATGTAAAAAGTTCAGAGCTTTTTACAGGTAACATGGAGTTAGTTACCCTGGCAGTCTGGCCCTTGACTGAGATAAACCCCAAACCTGGGTAAATAGAATAATCCCAGTCCTGACTATTCTGCTGGCATAGTAAGCTGAGGGTAGTGTGTACAAATTCAGAATGGAATTCTTTAAGAGTTAGAGATTACTCTGGACAGATCCTGGCTCTAATCATAAAACCTTGGTTTATGCCTAGAAAGGAAGAAAGCAGATTCAGAGAAAGACAGAAATGCTGTCCTCTCCCTTACCTCAATTCTGGTAGTTTCAAAGTGTCATATGATTAAATGAAAACAAAGCAACATATATGAACATGACATGCTGAAAACTTAGTAATTCCACCATGATAAGATGGTAGAAGTACAAGAGAGTAAATTTCGCTAATTACAATCATAGACAAAAGGTGCCTGATTAACAAGGAGTACCTCCTACTGAAGGCCATAGCCTGAGCACCTTTTTTCTATCTGGCCTCAACAATGGAACTGGTACTGAGGGGCCCAAAGGCCATGGCAAATGCCCATAGTCAGTAGGAGTGTGGAAGACCCATGAAACAAATCCCTGTCAGACTAAGAGTTTGAGATAAAAAGAAAGTTTATTAACAACTCCTGTGATCTCACAGAAGAAAACGTATTAAAACAAAATTCCTGAATTCTAATGAAAGTGAACTGGAATTCACTGAGATCACTGAGCCAGATGCTTATTTCCATTTCTAATAAAAGCTCCACAATGAAAATGAGCAAATCAGAGAACTCTAGATGCTGGCAAGGATGTGGAGAAACGGGCACCCTCCTACACTGTTGGTGGGAATGTAAACTGGTACAGCCCCTCTGGAAAACAGTGTGGAGGTTCCTCAGGAAACTAACAATAGAACTCCCCTATGACCCNCAGAATGATTTCACTGTTTTTAACCAATTTCTTTACTTCCAGTATTTCTCTAATTCATCAGATGAACCATTTTCTGATTATACTCACAAGGAAGTTCCAACTGTGTAATTCCCCAATTCATTAAAGAAACTTCAATGACTCCCAACTTCTATCAAAATTTCATATGAACTCCCTACCTCTAAAATATTTTCAGGCATTTTCTTCCATTACTATCCTATTTATACCCTATACTCCAGCAACACCTAGACTAGTCGTTCCTAAATATGACTTGCTCAGCCTTCTTTTGTTTTCTTCACACAGTCCTCCTGTCCTAAAATTCCTACTCTTGGGACACCTGGTTGGCTCACTCGCTAGAGTGGGTGACTCTTAACCTTGGGGCTGTGAGTTTAAGCACCATATTGAGTGTAGAGATTACTTAAAAATAAAATCTTTAAAAATAAAATACTCTCTCTCTCTCTCTCTCTCTCTCTCTCGATCCTAAAAATAAAAATAAAAAAATAAAATAAAATGTCTACTACTCTCTCACTTCAAACCACTCAAATCCTACCAGTTCTTCAAGACCCAGATCAGATACATTCTTCTTTCCTAACTAGGTATTACCTTTCTCTCATAAAACCTCATAATCCCATGATCTCCAATTGCACCGTTCCCATTCTGCTTTGATTAGATTCATTTGTGAGGCTGTCATATTTCCCAAAAATATAACTATTTTCTTTAAAACAAAACTTACAACTTCCTTATCTTTTAATCACTCACATTATAGTACATAGTACATTATGATACTTAGGAAAATCTGTTAAATCATTAAATTTACTTGAAGACTTACTTGGGCACCTCAACTTGACTTCTACTGCATGTGTTAACTTTTAAAACTGAAGTGACAATCTTGACACATAAATATTTGGGTTTTGGTGCTTGTAAAGTTTCAGATATATTGTATATAGAGAGTCCTGTGGCTATAAAAGCTTTGTATCATCTTTTAAAGTGATTTATAACAATTAAGATAATTTTAGAAAATATCATGGTACATTCTAAATGTTCTTTTTTGAAGGATACATCTGAGTCAGGGTTCAGAATCCAGTATGGTTTGCTGGCCTAAACAAAATACAATTTGCTGGAAAGTAATGGGTTCCAGTTTCGTCACAAAACAAAAGTAATGCTTTTCTGAGTCCTAAAATAAAAAATATTAACATGCTGCCCTTTTAAACTTGTCATTTGGGAGCAATTTGTGACTACTTGGTGAACTGCTTCCTAGAGGAACTATAGTAATGCAATTCCTAAATTACATACATGTTGAAGAATAGCCCAGAGGAGCCTTAATCCACTATATGTAGAAAAGTGATTTTTCACTTTCAATATGTCGAATCAAAACTGAAAATGACAAAAATAAAAATGGACCCCCCAAAATAAAATAAAAAACAAAAATGAACCCAAATCTCACAGCTTAAAAGAAATCAGATTACTTTGGTATAATTTAGGCAACAGGTCTTTAGTTATATCCTGGGACATACGGTTCTTAGGATCAGTTCACAAAATATGTTACGGTTAATCATGCCCTAAAAAAGTTTCATATTTCAATGTCCCACGAATTATATCTATACAGTCAGTATTTCATGAAAAATTACAAAATTCTCCTTTGGCTCCCAAATTATATTATTCTACTATTTTATTTCCCCTCTTACAGTACAGAAGGTCTCATAACTGACCTACATCACTGTCTGTCCTTTCTCTGTATTAAGCTGTTTGCCTTTATGGCTTCTTGAACACCAGGAGACTCCCTGGGGAGAAAGTACATTAGACAAACAGGTATCTCCGGAGGATTCCAACATTGGAAGCACATCCCAATACAGAGAGTCTTTTTGGCTCTATTAAAAATGAGTATAACCTCTAATCTAGAAGAAATGTTAAAACATTTAATTTCAGAAAAGTTAGAATCATTAGCGATTCAAACAGGTCTACCACTGAGCGGATGTAATGAAGCTCATTGAACCCAGATTTGCTTAGCCTTATTAAAAACCATTACATAGTAATCTTGAATTTTTTATAACAATCATTGTAATATTAAAAATCCAGTAACATTTAAGAAGAGTGAAAGCCAATGGAAAAAACTCAATTTAGAGGCAAGGCAAACCAAGATAATGCAAATCATACAACAATAATGTAGTAGGACTGATAATTTTGAAATAACATTGCAGAAGACTACACTGGTTTTTATTTCTTCACACTCCTATCTCCAGGAAAAAATGCGATTCAGTCACATTAATTGACACCTAACAGGTATTCATTTGGATTGCTAGATATAAGGTATGGAAAATTTATACACACACACATATTAGAAAGATAGGGTCTATATCATTATTTTAGGAGTGCACAAACCTACTTCATCTAAATACTTTTCATTTTATCATGTTAAAAAATTCTTAACTATAGAGGGCAACATTTACAAAAATTGCAGAGAACATTTTGCCTGTTTTTAAACATCTATATGTATAAAGGAATATCTTAATTTACACTCATGGCATTGCATACATAATGTCATACTTGCAATGTTTTTATGGAATTGAACCTGATCCTAAAACGTGAATGCATAGTGAACTAACACGATGTCAGGTATGTTTGCAACAAACGTCAGTGGAATTTTTCACTATGGAGAATTGGCCCACACTAAAGCCGTATCTGAAAGTAGTCCTTCATTGATTATTTTTAATTATTCAAATCTATTTAAAAGTACTCACAAAAGCATTTTAAAATGAAGAAAATCAATATGCTAAATATTTTTAAACATTTAAAGAGAAAATAAATTCCATCCTCAAAGTAATATGAGAGCCTATAATGAAGGCATGACAGGGGCGTCTGGTTGGCTCAGTTGGTTAAGCATCCGGCTTTGGCTCAGGTAATGATCTCACAGTCTGTGGGTTCCAGCCCCACATCAGGCTCTGTGTTGACAGCTCAGAGACTGGAGCCTGCTTCAGATTCTGTGTCTCGTTCTCTCTCTCTGCCCCTCCTCTGCTCATACTCTGTCTCTCTCTCACAATAAAATAAAGACATAAAGAAAAATGTTTTAAAAGGTATGACACTGGGATATTTAAAAATTGGAAAATTAAACAAAGTACTTAGTTGAAATTCATTTTCATAGCAATTAATTAGACACAGATTTTAGCTGTATTATTTTGTATATATTATGGTATTGTATCCTTTGTCTTATCTATTGAATGATTAAATCCAAAAATCTACATGTTATGAACATAATAATAATAGTGACAATTTTGTTGTACTTTATTATTTCAGGTATTGTGCCTAACCCATTTTGTTATCCACTTGCATCCTGAAAACAAGTCTGAAACCATGGATTATCAGTTTCACTGTACAAATAAAACAATGAAGTTCAGAGAGGCTGAATTATTTGCCCAAGGTGATAGAATTTGAAACTAAGTCTGAGTATAAATCCTATACTTTGTCAATTATTATAAGATTTCAAAGTCCAGTAAAGTGAGTTTAAAAATCATGACTTTCACATTTAACACTTATTAGATTACAAAAGCAATATTCTTATTTGTCTAAATATAGGAATTTTTAAATAAGTAAAGGAAAATCAATATCTAGTCTTAAAAGGGATGCAGATAAATATAAATAAGAGAACAAATGATCTATTTTTCTACCACTATTAACAAAGTGGTATATTTATTCCTAGCTGTTTTTTTCCTTCTCTAAGAATACAAGAAGCTAGATACATAGAATATTTTCTTATAATTCAACCTCTCTGTCTTCCAAGTATCTCATATATAAAAATGTAAAAATAATATTTAATACCTACGCTCCATTGGGTTGTTATGAGGTTTAAATAGAAATAATGGAAGTCAATAGTTTAGTAAAGAACCTTCACAAGATATTACTGTTAAAAATAAAGTAACGGCAGCTTTCAAGATGAAGAAAGAGTCTACAAAATGGTCCTGATATTTCGTGTATGATATCTTACTCTCCTTTCAAACATACTTCCTTATTTCACAAAACCAACCCTATAATCTAGTCACTTCCTACACCCAAATCCGGGTTCAATCCACCATCAAATCTTGATCAACACAGCCTTTTGTGCTCCCTTGTGCTCCCTCTGTGACCTTGCAGTCTATTCCAAAGGCAGCAACCAAAGTGATCCTTTTTAATAATGAGCTCATGTCAATTCCTCACTCAAAAGCCTCCTTGGATTACTGTCTTTCATATTAAAAGTAAAAATCCTTGTGCTGGCTCATAGGACTTACTAAGCCCTTTAGTGACTCTCTTGCTCATTACTCATCCATAGCCACCGGTGCCTGATGGGCATTTTGTACACACAGCAAGCTTGCTGCTGCCAGATAGGTCTTGAACTCATTCTTGCTTCAGTCTCAAGTCTTCTGGATATCTCCATGACTTAGTCCTCTGCTCACTTAGGTCTCTCTGAAAATGTCCTCTCCTAAGAGAGGACATATGCCTGATCAACCTTAATAATATAACAGCCCTCCACATCTGGTTACACAGTCTTATGACACTTCCAATATTTTCCTCCATAGCACTTATCATTGCTTAATATTTTATATATTTAAAAAATTTTCTTAATATTTTATTTATTTCTGAGAAAGAGAGAGACACAGCATGAGCAGGGGAGGGTCAGAGAGAGAGGGAGACACAGAATCTGAAGCAGGCTCCAGGCTCTGAGCGAGCTGTCAGCACAGAGCCCGACACGGGGCTTGAACCCACGAACCCAGAGATCATGACCTGAGCCGAAGTCGGACACTTAACTGACTGAGCCACCCAGGCGCCCCAATATTTTATACTTTTATTCCCTAATTTATTTATTGCCTAACACCTTGGCCTAATAAATAAACGCATTATAATAAAGCTCTTAACTGTTTCATTCATTGTGCCCTTGACTAACGCCTGACAGATACATGTGTGTTGAATAAATAAATCAGGAGATGCTTCTTAAGACACAGATTTCTGAAATAGCTTTTTCTGAAGAATCAGTTGAATTTGAATAGTCAGAAATGATATAAAAGCAAGTATTCCAGGAAGAAGCCCTAAAAAATACAAGGAGTGAAATAAAAGACAGTAGAGTCTGTGCAAACGCAATCATTCCGTTTTACTGCTGTCTGTAGTGTGAACAGAGGAATAGTCATAGTTGAGATTGGAAGCCGGATCTTATTGGGGTTTGGAGGGTCATATGTCAGAGAACAAGTGTGAATTTAATTTAATAAGCAATGGGAAGCCTCTGGAGGATTTTGACTAGGAAAATTACATGAGTGAAGCACCTTAGGAAGATTTATCTGCAGGACTATTAAGTATAGATTAAAAGAGGGAAGAGTGTAAGTAAAGAGTCCAGAACTTTATATAAACCATTGCAACCTGATTCACCCTAACATTTAATAAGTTAGAAGAGATAGTCAGATTTTAATTTGGAAGCCTTCCATTTAAGGTCAATAAACTAAGAATAAAAGATAGAAACAAAATGATAAAAAAAAACTAACACAAATATCAAAGGAAAAATACTAAGATATAAAATATATCTAATTGAAATAAAGGACTTTTTTAAATGATCGAAAAAAATCTGAGTAGACAAATTCATGCCCAATGATTAAAGCAATCATGTGTCTTATATGACTAAAATATTCTACTGTAAAAGAAAATTATATGTTTCCACTAATGTCCTCTCAAAAGCATGTGATGCAAAATAGTAATGCAGCCAAAGAAATGAGAATCTTCTATTTTATTATTTTACATCTAATTAGCAGCAAGTAAATGATAACTATACTATATGTACTATATTATCATATAGCGTATAGCATACATATGTGTATGAAGTTATACTGAACTCTAATGTACAACATGAAATTAGACTTTCTGTGTTCTGAGGAAACAATATGGACTCAAACAAATGAGAATATTATAATCCAAGAAAAAGAACTGTCATGAATTTCTCAAAAAGAACCTTTAGAAATCCCTGAAAAGGATCAATAATTCAAATTATAACCTTGAAATGATAAACATTTATAGTATTTGCTAAATTTACAGGCTCTAACAGCCAAATCAAAACGATAATTACATATCTGAAAGAAGTCATTGCTTTAAACTGGTTCAACTCAGAGGAAATTTTTTTCTTTAATTTTATTCAGGATGTGTACAAAGGTCCTTCTTAGTTTTTTCCAGTATTTTTTTTTTTGAGAAAAGGTCTTCAAATATTACTGTACAGCAAATCTTTAGCTTGATATCAACAAACTTGGGGAGAATTTCTGAGACAACCATTGCATGTGTTTTATGTCACCATTATTGCCTTAACCGCAAATGAGTGATTCAGTTCAATAATTTAGTTGAATAATTTCAAACACTATTCTAGGCATTTGGATAAAAAGAAAATTTTAAATATATTAAGTATATCATCCCCTCAAAGACATCAGAGCCTGTCTAGAAAAGATGGAGAGAAAGATAAGAAAACAATTTAAATAGAATGTGTAAGTGCTGTGATTTAAAAAAAATGCTCTGATACAGAATGGCCATGACATCATATTTGCATGGAAACACCGAGAATCACCTGGAACCTCTGCACAATATATGCTATGAGGGCAGGATGGCGACAAGGGTGTGTGACAACAACCTCAACTTTGAGGCATCAGAGAAGCCTTACCCAAAAAGACATTTTGGAAATCCTGTTGAATAAATAATTTGAGGACAATGAGAAAATAATACTCATTTTTTGTCTGTGAAACAAACGAAAGGAAGGCAAAACAAAGAGTAGAGTCAAAGACAGAAACATGAAATAGTTAAGTATAGTTAGAGAACTGTCAATGCTCTAGTAATGCTTGGACAAGATTTCGTACCCGTGTACTGACTAACCAATTAGAAGATTCCATCCAGAGAAGTAAAATGTAAATAATATATAGGAACCTTTGAATACCTGGTTATGTTGAAGAAAATGAGTAGAAGTAAAAGAATGTAATTATTTTAACAGATAAGGAATAGTGAATTCTTTCAAGGCCATAAAACAGCAGGGAAGGGGAACCCACAAATAAGTGAGCCCAAAGCTGATTGATTGAACAGTAAACTTCAGGCTCCAGTTGTTGGATAATTTATCCGATGGTATAACACAAGAAACAACCGTAAATGTAAATCAAACATAATGCGTTTTTGATTAACTGGAAATACTCTTCAAACAAATTTTCAAGCCGGCACTTGAGCCAGAGCAGGCTAAATTAACTAAAATAGAAAGAAAAGCAGGAAAATCCTCGTACCTCATAAATAACTACAGAAAGTATTTTGTGTGTGTGTGAATATAGATACACATGGCATTATACACGCATATACACATGCACATATACATATTATAATCTGCAATACTGTTTTTTTAAAAATACAGTGGGTGATGAATCTAGACTAACATTTGAATTTTAATAGTTCACAGATTAAATGAAAATTTACAGGAGGCAGAACAGCAGCCCAGACAGAACAGGCTACCTCAACATGCTCCATCATTCATCCATGTGTGCGGGGGCTGCCAGGAGACCCAGAAGAAGGTGAGCCTGACAGATGGGATCCTACCTCGTCCACTCCCAGAGCACCCTGGGCTTCTCATGTCTGAAGTCCCCACACATGCAAAGCAACTCTTATCTCTTTAATGCCAACACCAGTATCAGACACTTAATTGGTGCTCAACAGACTGAATCCATGAATTCCCAAGTATCTTTTTCCCTGCTACTATGTCCATTCCACAAGGGCAACAATCCTAGCTCTCTTATCTACTGTTGGATCTTTGGATCTTACCACTATTTCTGGTACAAATGAAATGTTACCAATAAATATTTATTGAATAAGTAAGTTAAAGATACAGCACCCAACCACAGACAAAGAGAACCAGCTTAGAATTATTTTCTTTTACCTACTCTGATAAATGGTTCCACTGACACTTAGTGGAGAAAAAAAGTAAATATTCTTAAGGAGAACTGAGGTATAAATGGAACTTAAAATAGAGTCAACATTCAAGAACTCAGAATTGAGAGGCCAGATAAGCTTTACTCTGGATGGAATAGTCTCTGCATAGTGCAGAGACCTTCTGTGCAACAAAATATTAAGTCAGCAATGTTGAAACAAGTTATTAGTAAAATGTTACTGAAGCCTATAATGTTAAATACTGAGAAACTATTAATTTTCTCATCTGTAATAAATAAAATCAATTCCTAATATATAGCATGCACAATCATCAGTTGAATAAATAGAAACTTTAGTATATTTCATTGTTTCTCTCTAAATAGGGGGAAAATATATAATTTCAGGTAATATACAAAGGGGCTAAAGTATTCTTTCCTCTAGTCACTGAAATTTCAAGATTGTTTCAAGCAGCAAAACGTATCCCTATAAGACAATATTCACTACTGAACTATTCACTTATAGAACTAACCTCATTCAAATCTCTCTTTCCACTTAACAGCAGTATGGATAGATGGTCAGACTGATCAATATAGACAGAGCTACATCTTTGACCATATTGCCAGTTTCTTTATCATTACATTTTCATTACAAACATATTGCATATTTATAATAAACTGCAATTTCATTTATAAAAATTAGCATTTTGTGAATTCAGTGAAATGATGCGGAGGACCTCTTTCATCAAATGCATGGGCAAATGAGAATCTCACAGAACAAAACTGGATAAATGGAGAAAAAATCTATAAGAATGTGTCCAAAGAAATTGGTTTACTTATCTGAAAGATTAAGAAAGGCCTCTGGGAAAATTAATTTTTTTTATAAAGCTCTAGTTTGTTTTTGGTGTACTTATTTTATTTTTCTTGTTTTTTTTTTCTCCTCCCAAAACAGCCTCTGAAGAGGGGGGAATAGGGAATGATTGCTAATAGATGTAGAGTTTCTTTGGGGAGAGATTTTTTTTAAAAGTTTTGGAATTAGGGGTGTCTGGGTAGCTCAGTCAGTTAAGCATCTGTTGATTTGGGCTCAGGTCATGATCTCAAGGCTTATGAATTCGAGCCCCCATTGGGCTCTGCAGTGACAGTGCGAAGCCTGCTTGGGATTCTTTCTCTCCCTGTCACTATGCGCCTCTCTCTCTCTGCCTCTCTCTCTCTCTCAAAAATAAATAAATAAACTTTAAAAAAAAGTTCTGGAATTAGACAGTGGTAATGGTTGCACAATCTTGTGATTATATTCATATTCACTAAATTGTACACTTCAAAAGGGTGACTTAATGGTATGTTAATTACATATATCTCAATAAAAAAGTGAAAAATAAATTTCAAGAAATTTACTTTCTTAGAATTTGGCTGTGAAAGTTCAATGTGGAGTAAAAACTAACCTCTTATATAAAAGTTAGTTTTGTACAAAACTCAAATAATACTTTTATCTCTGTTAATGTGGAACTTAGTGGTATTATTTCCAATTTTCTAGACTTGTCTAGCAAGACCTCATATATATTTCTGTTTTGTTTTATTTAGTCTGTAGACTAAATAAATGTAGAATGTTATAAAACATAATTTTATCAGCAATTTACATTAAGATTCTAGAAAAAAAAGTTAAATCTTTTTTTGATTTAATGATCCAGTCTTTCATCTAAATGACAAACATCATGCTGCAGTCTGATGCAAACATAACAAACTCAAAATTCCTATCTCCAGAAATATAAAACTGTGAACTTAAATAAAATCCAGAATGAAACATCCTTTGACATAGAGGTCAAATGTTCCTATTACTTTATTTATTAAATTTCAATTGTTTATTTAAATTCTAGTCCTTTAAAATATATTGTAAAATCAGTTTCAAGTGTGGAGTGTAGTGATTCATCACTTATGTATAATACCCAGTGCTTATTACTACAAGCGCCCTCCTTAATACCCATCACCCATTTAGCCCATCCCCGCGCACCTCCCTTCCAACAACCCTCAGTTTGTTCTCCATAGTTAAGAGTCTCTTATGATTTGCTTCCCTCTTTTTTTTCACTTCCCCTATTTCATCTGTCTTGTTTCTTAAATTCCCCATATGAGTGAAATCACATGGTATTTGTCTTTCTGCTATTACTCTAGATTAAATTAAATGTTTAAGTTGTATAGATATTTTCCCTTTAAAAAGTTGCACTATAAGAGTAGAAACTCTAAGCAATTGAGCCTGTTTGGTATTTCATACTGTTACGTAAATTCCCTCTAAGAGGCAGACATATAGTTTGTTTTAAACAGTGCAAACAGTATTCTAGATAAGCGTGGTCGCAAAATTTCTGCAATTCATTTATAAAAAATAAATTTGTAAATATCATTCATATTTTGTTGACTTATGTAATATCATAACTAGCACATAGAGGCCTTTCATTATTTAGAATATTCATTTTTAATGTTATTTGATCTATAACAATAATGGCCATTTAAGCTTTTTGTTATTATGAATTATTGCATGTAAAAGTACAAAAGTTTCAAACTCTCTATAAGGATAAAATTGAAAATCATTTGACCCTCCCACCCAGAGGAAACTACCATCTACATTTTTGGGGGAATATATCCTTCCAAGGAATCCTAATTCATAAAAATGCATTTATGTGTATCTGCATATGTGTATGTATTAATTTTTATGCAAATTGGATAACATTATAGCCACCATAACTTCTATACTTATGTAACCATATATTTTGGACAGCTTTATCAACAAATGCAGATCTATTTCAGTTATTTAAAGAGCAGCACAATATTCTGTTAAGAAACCTGCCCGTTATTGATGAATACTCAGGCTGCACAATGTTTTGTAAAATATGTTTTTGCTATTACAAATCACACTGCAATAAACTTTTTTGTAATGTACACTTAACCGGCATAGCTGTTTCCATGAGATAAATTTCAAAGCCATACTGCGATCCTATCCTGTAACAACGCTGAAGTCCTCTATAATGAAAAGCACGTTGCAATTGTCCTCTCCTCTCTGATTCATTTAGTATCTCTAAATATCCATCACTTAATCATGATGAAGAAAATATAGCAATCTATATCTTAGGAAAATATGAAGGCAAATACTAGCAAAAAGTATATCCTGAGAGATGCTTCATTAAAAATTAAATTGGCAACTGATTAAGCTGTAATTAAGATCTTTTATCTGGAATTAGTCAATTTTTAGAACTAAGATGAAGAAAAAAGGAAGAATCAGGAGGGACATTCTTTACTGATTCAAACAAAAGACAAAAGAATGGAATAAAGAAAATTATGTCTGTGTTTGTGTGAACTGTGAGAGAACCAATATAAAAATGTATCATGATTCCATTATTTGTTCCTTTGTTTTTGCTTTGTTGTTCCTTTAGTTAGACTCTATACTCCAATTAAGGTTTCCAGCAGTGTTGTAGAGTAACAGTATTTCATAACTCAACCACTCCTTCTTCAAAATGTCACTTTAGTCTGTCACTGGTTACACTTCAAAAAGCTCAGGGTTACCTCAATTAAAAGTGAGTCTCTCAGCACTTTGCAGATTTCATGTGGAATCATACAATGAGTGTTCGACTCATATTGAAAAAGACAGGGAAGAGAGTGCTATTTTTATATCTCTTGCTATATTCTATTTTTGCTGATAACCTTCCAGCTCAATGTTTTTCCTCTCTGTAGAATCATGTGAAGAGGTTGCAAATGATATGATATTATATTACATCCTCTTTGTTCACCATTTGGAACAATCTATTGTTGATTTTAATTAAATAATAGCAAAGATACTTCCACCAAAGGACTAAGTGCAGGGAAACTAACCAGTTGTTCATACTGCAGTCCACACTGACCGATTAAAAGTGCAGTCTCTTGGACTATACTTTACAAGATACACAAAATATGCTTTTTTTTTTGAGGTCTGCTCAAAATATGCCACTTCAGCATATGGACTATTTTGAGCTAAAGGCAGACTCTGAGGACTGAAGAGAAACCTTTGTCTGTCCTTGAACTACATAGAAGAATCTAAATTGGGGGTCTTTCCCAGAATAATGGTTATTATCAAAGATAATTTTTATCTGAGTGACCCACCTGGATGGCAGGGAAAACATCTAATTACTAAACATCCACTCTTCTCATGAGTGCCCTGTGAACTGCATTCCTTCCCTTTGAGGTTTCAAACTCGTACCCCTTACCCTTAGTTCAGAATGACACATACACCTCGTTTTGCTGTCTTTAGAATTTCCATGTCTATTTAGATTCCTGGTATATACGATATTAAATTTTATTTTCTCCTCTTAATCTGTCTCAGGTCAGTTTGATTTTCAGTCCAGCTAGAAAGATCTCAAAGATGACAGGAAATCCTGCTCCCCAACAAAATTATTCCAAACCTTGGATAGTCGAAGCTCAAAGTATTTGCTATTAAAATACCACATATATAGTGGCCAAGAAACCTTTCCTTTTCACTTACTGCTGCAATTGTAATTGATTAAATTAGTCACATTACACTAGAGGAAACAGGAACATTGCCTAACCACACTAACATTATTTTCTTCCCAGGCTGCCACCGGTTTCTTCTCAATGAAGAATGCAGAGTTGTGATTTCACTATAATTAGTAAATTTTAGGGTACACTGGCCAAAAACTGACTATGAAAAGGATGTTTCTATCTCCACTATATTGAAATAAACTAAAGTGAAGGCAAATATCCAGCTCCTAAAGAATGGATGATACCTTAAGAAACCTCGAGCAGTGAAAATCGAATAGAAAAGAAACCTGAGTCGATACTGGAGGCACCTGACTGGCTCAGTCAGTGGAGCATGTGACTCAATTTCAGGGTTGTGAGTTCAAGCCCCACATTGGGCATAGAGATCACTTAAAAATAAAATCTTTTAAAAAAAGAAATATAAGTAGATATTGCCTACAGTTACCAATTAAGGCTAGAGTCGGAGCTACACTTTTCCTTCATGATTTTTTAAACAAAGACACTGAAAATTCATTATTAAAACCATTTAATAGCGGGTCCATACACCAGTAACTGCATTATGGTTGAGGTCCCTAAAAAACACAGGTGTGTTTGATTACTTTTCTGATGTGCCACTTAATAGTAACTCAAACACACAGCCATTTTTCAAAATTCCCACAGGTATTAATTTTAGCCATTTTATTTGTCAAATGGAAGTTTCTTTCTTGGGGCACCTGGGTGGCTCAGTTGGTTAAGCGTCTGACTTTGGCTCAGGCCATGATCTCGTGGTTTGTGAATTCGAGCCCTGTGTTGGGCTCTGTGCTGAAAGAGCCTCGAGCCTGCTTCAGATTCTGTGTCTCCCTCTCTCTCTCTACCCCTCCCATGCTCATGCTCTGTCTCTCAATAATAAATAAAAACGTTAAAAAAATTTTAAAGGGAAGTACCTTTCTTTAATAACTGTAGGAACTCTGTGGTCCTGAGGGAACAGCAATGAGCCTTTAGGGAGAGGAAGGCTGAGCTTTAACAGCTGAGCTGACCTTATGATAAGGCAGCGGCTCTCAAACTGACCTGGCTCAGCCCATGCCAGGGGTTTCTTCCTTCTTTCGACTGAAAGCTTACCAAAAAGTGAGTACAAAATGATGGCTTATCCCAGTTAAAACTCAGTTCATTATTACTCCCTATAACATTTAAATTAAATTATAGTAGAAAGTTAGAGAGGAGGTTCATACAGAAATACAGAAAATACAGACTTCTTCCTAACCAAACAAAAAACAAGTATGACTTTAAGAAATAACTAAGTCACAATGGAGAGTGCTACACTTCAGAAGGCTGAAAAACAAACCATGAAAACAAATGCAAAAGCTACAATTGGCAGCATTTGTACAATCTCTGTTTTACAAAGAGAAACAAAAAAGGAAGCTACCTGCTACTTTTAAAAAGTATTATTTAAATTCAGTCATTGTCATTTTCTTATAATTTTGCTGCACATTACTTTAAAATGAATAAAAGATGATTATTTTCCACAACCATTTAGCATAGAATGTATTCACAATCTTCTTTTAAAGTGTGATAATTGCTAGCAGTACCATATATAGCATGCATATTAATAATGATTTAGTATTTGATAAAAATAAACAAGCTCTGTGTGTGTGTATGAATAGCCTCTTAGTCTTTTATTATAATAAAACGAAGCCTGCCTTACATAAATATTACCGGTGTTATTCAATTCTCCATGATGAATAGACGGATGCAATTTCCTTTGTAGCTAAATTCTATTAGAGCCATTCATTTTATTAAGTTTTATTTACTTATTAAATGTTTAATTTTTAAGTAATGTCTACCTCTAACGTGGGGCTGGAACCCAGAACCCCAAGATCAAGCGTTACATGCTCCACCAACCGAGCCAGTCAGGTGCCTTTCTAGAGCCATTCATGGTAAAGATTTTAGAGTCAGGACTATGGCTTGACCACTTTCGTTTCCCCAGAATAATGAATCTTGCTAAGAAATCCTAAGGCAGTAAAGGGGAGAATTTGCAACTCCAAAATATGCCTCTTTGACATAAACATTAATTTAGGTTGACTACTTTTGAGAAATAGCAGACACAGGAAAGGCTCTAAAAACCAAGTAGAAGTTACCCTGTTGTAACAGACATTCACATTTACAAAAGAAGTCTCCATTTGTAAGGGCATCCGCTTCTCTGAACTAGAAGGAGGACAATCGAATCTCTAAAAACTCTTATCCATAGCAGAGGCACAAACTGCATAGCAGTCATACCCATAACAATTATTACTGTGTTTTGCCCAAAAATCTCCCAGAACTGGCTTTCCCTTCCCACGAAAATCTTTTTTTTTTTTTTTTGTCTTTAGTTGGAGATGGTATTTAAGGCAATGGCTTGGGCCATTTAGTGGAGTACTCAGTTTTCCTGGGTATCTCTATGTATACAGAAAGCATACGTGCTATTAAATTTCTGTTTTCTTCTGTTAATCTGTAGTTTTATTACAGGGGGGCTTTAGGAAAGAATCTAGAAGGATAGAGGGAAAATTATGTTGGTGACCGCTGAAGGGACATGCTGAGTAAGACACCATATGCACTCTGGAGTTTGCAGATGGGATCCTGGAAATTGATACATATCATGCTAAGAAAATAAATTTTTATGTACATCACAACATGCAGCAGATGGAATATGTACTTGGTTATTTTAGAATTCACTAGATGGAACGCTTGAGTAGCTCAGTTGGTTAAGCATCCAACTCTTAATTTCAATTAGGGTCACAATCTCATGATTGGTGAGTTTGAGCCTCTCATCCAGCTCTGCGGCAACAGCGCAGAGCCTGCTTTGGATCCTCTGTCTCCCTTTCCCCAGCTCGTGCAATCTCTCTCTCTTTTTCTCTCTCTCTCCCTCAAATAAATAAACATTAAAAAAAAATTCATTAGTAGAAACTTCAAGTGATTAGCACAACATATATTACCTACCTTATATTAAACTCTAAAATCACAGAAAGAAATAGCAATAAGGAAGTGTAAATAAAACAGTTCGTATTTGATATATACCAGGGAGACTTTCAAATCCACTGGACAACATCTTCGTAGAAAATATTTAGATGAACCGTGACTTGCATTCCCACGCACCCCCTCATAAATGTATCTCTTTTACTAAAAGTAAAAACAGCCCATTTGACTGTATTCATTTCGTAACTATGTATTTTTTATAAGTAAACAGTAATTAGAAAAGTTAGGAAGCCATTATAATTATCCTGCCCCATGGCCTGCACCCTGCACCTTATTACACCTATAACAGTATGTCAAATGCCAGTAGAGTAATCTGATACATAAATGAGAACATCATTACATAAAACGAGAGTGTATAAAGTCCCAGAATAAAGTAATTGTGCAATCTAGATTCAATTTACAAAAGAAATGAATAGTAAATATGAACCGCAGAAACATAATTAGAAGGTAAAATAAAATCTTGGAGAATTGACAAACTGTCCCTCTGAACAAAACTGAGCTCAAAACGCAACTTAGAGAAAAAAAGACCAATTCTCCCTTGGGCTCTAGGTGAGTGGCACGATCCCTAGCAGAACAGGACAGCCCTTCCAGAGAAGCTGGTCTAGTGCTGTGAAAAGTGGGTACAGCAGCAAACAGGCAAATCAAAATTAATCCCCATGTACGTTCAGCCGTGTTAGGAAACACCTTAGGAAAAGGAACTCTGAGGCATTTGAGGAATCAGCAAATTACTTCCAAAAGTTTAAGAAAGGAATATATTGCTCTTCAAAAATCCATGAATCCGTAGATGGGGGCAGCATGCCTAGCTCTAGTAGATATTTAACAAATATCTGCTGAAAGGATTAAAAAAGGGAAGAGTGTCTCCCAAAACAGACATGGTGGTTGGCTGCATCCCATCACCCCAGACTATTTACTCCCACCCTGCAACTTAGCAGCTTAGAGTAACAACCATTTTATTTGCTCATGATCTGTATGTTATCAATGTGGGCTGGTTCTGCTGCTGGTCTCATATGGGGTCACTCATGTGACTGTAATTACCTGGAAGCTCAACTGTATCTGGATGCTATAAGGAGGCCTCCTTCACATGCCTTGCCACTGGTGCTGGCGGTCAGCCGGGCCCCTTGTCTCCAGCGGGGGAACATGGGCTTCTTCACATGAGGTTAACATTTTTTCCAGGAGGGCAAGAGGGATGGCTGTATGATCTCTGGAGGATGCAGCTTGGAAGTTCTATCATATCACTTCTGCCACACCTATCGTTCAAAGCTGGTTGCATGGGCAGCCCCGATGCTAGGGGAAGGCAAACAGACACCTACTCTTGATAGGAATACCTGTAATGAGTTTGTGGCCATACTGAGTCCACCAGAGGAAGTAAGAAAGTAAATCACTGATGGGAACACACCACAGGGCTTAACCTAGAAATGGTCTGTTCTGCCAAAAAATATCTATACTTAAGTATCCGATTTTGGCTATCAGCCCGTCTGTCATTGAAATAATAACATAGAAATCTGGATTCAAGATGACACAATGAGTTTGTTATCTGACTGTCTTTCTGGCCCTGTCTCAAAGGAGGAGGTAACTAGGGGCAAAGACTGAAGCCCTCATTAATGACAGCAGCAGCACAAATGACATAGTAACGGGAATAGGAGGTAAGTGGAGTGCAGAGCACAATTAGACAAATACAAACATTTTAATGATGAATGATCATTAATGATCTCCAAGTTCCATCTGATCCTAACTAACATTTATAGAATTCTCTGATTCTTCTGTATTAGGAAAAGCACTACAGGGAGCAATTACTTATTAATTACTTAAGACACACCAGCAAGTTCACAGTAGCTTGCAAGACCCTTTTGTAGATGGAAATTACAAATTAGAAAGAGTAAGTCACCCAAAATCACACAGTCTAATTTAGCCAAAAAAAAAAAAAAAATGTTAGGAGATATTTAAATCCCAGAGCCAGGCTCAAATACTTCTCCATACAAAGAGCTACCAAATCCCCTAACAGACAACCATAAGTCTTTCGTAAACTTCCACATATAAAATATGGTAACTCACAAAGTACCAGAAAGGAAAAGAAATTAAGAACAAGGTGCATATTCAGAGGGTGGTCATCATCCTTGAAAGAGGTTAAAAACACATTTATGTAACAATCAAGAGAAAGCAGCTTTAAGTGGGAGAAGAAAATGGAAATCTCCAAGGTACAGCAGATACAGCATATTCTTTAGAATCAGAAATATTTGGATTTGAATTTTAGTCCTATCATTTTTAGTCATCTGATCATGGACAAGTAAATTAACTGCCCTCAGCCTCAATATGCTCTTCCAAAAAAAGGAAAAAATGATACAGTCATGCCAAAACTGTAGGATTATTTCATGGATTAGAAGAAAATAAAAAGTAATAGTACCTGGCATAGATATTTTCAGAAAATGTGCTTATGATCATCATCATCATAACCTATTATATTTATTATCCAAGATATATCAGTATCTTACATACTTTCCACATAAAGTACATGAAGGAAAACTCATGTGCTTTCCTTAGCAGAGAAGGTCTTAGAATGTTATTCATCCTCAGGTCCTTTGTTCACAAAGATATCTAACAACCTTGTCTTTTGTTAATAAGTTTCTATCAGTGAGTTAAAAAAGAAGACACACCCACTGAAAAAGTTTGCTCTATGAGAGCAAGGAAAAGAAAAATCATACACAGACAGGAAAAAAGAAGCTGGGAAAAATTTCATATTCCCACAAACGGCCTTAAATATGACATGGATTGATTCCTGAAGGCTTTCTGGCATCACTAACATATACAACAAAGACTGCAAGTCTTTAAGAAAAGGTTAACTGTATTTAGAACTGATGTGTCAATTTTAATAACTATTACCATTCACATAAAAATGAAAACTTCTACAGACATCTGGGTGGCTCAGTCAGTTAAGTGGTCAACTTGATTTCTGCTTAAGTCATCATCTCACAGCTTGTGAGATCAAGCCCCACATAGGGCTCTAAGCTAAGCACGGAGCCTGTTTGGGATACTCTCTCTCTCTCTCCCTCTCTCTCTCTGCTCCTCCTCCACTCATGCACTCACATTTTTTAAAAAGTAAAATTTTAGGGGTGTCTGGGTGGCTCAGTTGGTTAAGTGTCCAACTTCAGTTCAGATCATGAAATTGTGGTTTACAAGTTTGAGCCCCCGAGTCAGGCTCTGTGCTAACAGCTCAAAGCCTGGAGCCTACTTTGGATTCTTTGTCTCCCCCCTCTCTGCCCTTCCCCTGCTCATTCTCTGTCTCTGTCTGTCTTTCTCTCTCAAAAATAAAATAAAATAAATTTTTTAAAAATAAGAAAAATAAAAAGTAAAATTTGAAAAGAAACAATTTTAGGGGCACCTGGGTGGCTGGTTAAGCATCTGACTTCAGCTTAGGTCATGATCTTATGGTTCTGTGCTGTCAGCACAGAGTCTGGAGCCTGCTTAAGATTCTGTGTCTCCTTCTTTCTCTGCTGCTCCCCCCCTCAAGCTCTGTCTCTCATAAATAAATAAATGTTAAGAAAAATAAAAGAAACATTTTTAAACATGGCATCTGAAAAGAATAACATTTCTAGATTTTGGAGAATGTTGATAGCCAAAACTCCTCCTGTATGCATACTAGATAAAGAGAGTTTTAATGTCATTTCCTTCTATATTCACATTATTTTCCCCTTATTAGAAATCAGGTGACCTCATATGAAGGCTAGAACAACTGTTGGAGCCTAATCATCAATGGTTTTCAGTTATGGAGGAGGTTACACAAACTGACTTAGTAAATATTCTAGAAATCAGTATCATCTAGGTTTAATGGTAAATTAAGAGACAAAGATGTAAACTTACCAAGACCGACTGAAGACTATGATTGCCTCTCTGAGAGAATATTTGTTTCTCATTCTAGATTGCAGCTTCCCCATAATGGCTTCTTATTTTTCTTTTTTTTAAAACTGGGCTTCCTGCAGGGCTTAAAATCACAACCCTGATATCAAGAACTGAGCTGAGATCAAGAGTTGGAGACCTGAGTGACTCAGTTTGGAGTCTTGATCTTGGCTCAGGTCATGATCCCAGGGTTTTGAAGTCAGGCTCCATTCTGAGTGAGAAACCTACTTAAGATTCTTTCTCTCTCCCTCTGCCCCTCAACCCTGCTCATGCATGCTCTTTCTCACCCTCTCTCAAATTAAAAAAAAAAAAAAAGAGCCAGATGCCTAACCAACTGAGATACCCAGGTGCCCTCCATAGCGGCTGCTATGCCATTTTGACTTGTGCCTCAAAAAAGAAATAGTTACTTAGCAGAAATGGGGAACATGCACTGAATGATGAGTAAATGTTTGTTAAAATAATTAAACAATGGGTCTTGAGTCATTCTTCTGTAGATCAGAGAGATACATCCTTCCATCACCTTGGGATGAAATGAAAATCCACTTGTCTTACCTTGCTCCATTTCATTGTTTTTCATATACATTATGAACACCACTATAATTTATAACTTACTTTTTCTCTCAATATTTACTGGAAAAGAAGTAATTTAACCACTATGAGCAAATCATGGGATGTGAATGTTGAGAATGTGATCTCAGAACATCTTTAAGAGTGCCTAGGCTCAGAATGGCACATCATTTTAATCTTCCAACAGAACTTGGATCGATGAGTTGCAGCATCTTAGAGGTATATGTTAAGGACCACAGTGCCTTATTATGTCTCAAAAGGAGAGAAGGCACTGATCAAATACTAAATGCAACGTGAGTGCTAGATGGACAGTTACAGCATGTGCCTGCTTTCTCTGTTCCAAAAGCAAGAAAAGAATGGCTCTGCTCAAAGCTACACGAATAACGCCACATGGTTCGCTGAAACTGGTATCACACTTCAATGGAAAGTGAGACAAACAAACTGGAGCCTATCTAGAAAAGCATGGTGATAAAGATTTGTGATAAATGACATTTATTGAGTAAAAAAGGTAAAAAGGCTTAAAATCATGACCCATAGAAGACCGTTCCAAACTAGCTTAGGCCTAGTTATATTTAATCATAAGCAGAGCAATCATGGCTTGAGGATCTCAAGTAACTCAGTTTAAATATTCGAGGTACTGTCACTGGGAATTAGATTTATTGTGTGCCCCTCCTTCCATATTAAAATTAATTAGAAGCCAAGCATGTCAGATAGTTGGCTCAACTCCAGAAATAAATTTTATGATCCGCCTATACAAAAATGGAATAATCTGGTTTAGGTGGAGTGATTTTAGAATCACTGAAGGTACTCACGTTTTTGTCAAAATGACCACTTGGCAGGGATGCTTTGGAGAAACTTTATGAATAGATGTCAGAATAACTCAGAAGTTTTATAATGTCAGACCCATCAGGGGTTAAAATGAATTTGAATTTGAATGTCTTGTGTAAATCATCCACTCACCAGAGTACCAGAGATCCTTCAACCTATAATTTTTTTAAAATTTTTTAACATTTTATTTATTTCTGAGAGAGAGAGAGAGAGAGAGCAGGGGAGGGTCAGAGAGAGAGGGAAGTACAGAATCTGAAACCACGAATGAGATCGTGACCTGAGACGATGTCAGCGTCCCAACCGACTGAAACACCCAGGCGCCCCTCAACCTATAATTTCTTAAACCCACCCAGATTTTCTGCTTTACATGTGCTTTGTCTCTGAAGACACTGGACTGTATGGCCCTTGGTTTAAACAAGCTTTAGCATTCCCTGGAATCCTGAGGGTCTAGGATCCCAAGCATATGCTTTGACATCATTCAATTACTACACCTTCAGTTTTTTCCTTTCCTCTCATGAAAGCTAATGATGAAATGATAACGATGATGGCAATGATGTTGGTGATGATAGCAGCTGAATGTCTTTTATCATTAGCTTCACTTTACAGGTGAGAACACTAAGACTCAGAGAGGTTACATAAGCCTGAAACACAGGTTTGTGAAATCCCAAAGTTCATGCTTCTAACCATTGCACAGTATCAAACTCCACAAAACACAGTAACAATTTCCAAATTTCCCATGTCTCTCTTACTACAGGGTATAAAATATCAAGACAATAAAAAATATCAGTTTACTTTCTATGTAAAAACTATGTATCTCTTTATATCTTTCCTGTTTGTTACCAAGGAAGTAAGTTCCTTGGGGTCAGGATCCAATGTCTAGTTTATACGTTGTTAAAGTGCCTGACATTTGAACAGTCAAAACACAGCAAATATGCTACATAACTCCTATAAATAACCCCTAAATTTCAGTGTAAAGGTAGGCACATTCCTATTAAATGAGGCATTTAAAATTAAAATAACTGTGAATATTTTATTGTTATAACAGTATCTCTCCATGTAGAAAAAAAGTATATGTATTGCTCTATAAGTGTTCAATATTGCCGTGCAAATCATAGAAATTTTAATGTTGCTATACCAGGGCCTTAACACTAATAAAACAAATGCATAGAAATTATTTAATAACCTAATTTATATACCACGGAAAAATAACAAAAAGAGCCAGTTGCTAAGAAAACACCACAGCCTGTACTTCCAAGGAAGATAAGAGAAAGTTAGTTTCCATAACAGAGTTGCTATGTTGCCACTAATAATTCACTTTAGTGCAAATATCGGATCACTTTGGAAGCAACAACACTAGGATTCGTGAAAAATCTACTGTAAGATAGGAAATGAGAAGTCAACATGGGGGATGGAATGGAGAGAGCAACTGATATGCAACCTTTAGGTCTCTAGGATTTCCTCAAAAGAGATGCACAGGGCAAAGTAAAAATAGAATAATATAAGCGACACTATTTTGGCTTCTATCCCCAATTAAATACATTAGTTCTATTGAACTAATTAACATTTTCTTGCATTCTTTTTTCCAAGAATTCAGAAACTGCTTCCAGGGTGGGGAAAAAAGAGCCATACTGTAACTTTATGCATTTATCTTATGACTTCTTTCTAGAGCCTTTTTGCTATAGAATCTAAAGTAGATTCAATATCCAATGGTAATTCTGCAATTGTTCTTCACAACATCAAATTCAAAATATTTTATTGGAAGGTTTTTTTAAGCAATAAATTGCATATATGGTCCCACAAAGAAATGAAGGATAGTATGAGGTTTAAGTTTAGACAGATTTCTTCTATAAAAAGATATATATCATCTAAGAAGACTCAAATTGATCAATTTGCATTTTCTTCCTAATGTGACCTAGTTTGTAACTTTAGAAGCATAGACCCTCAAAGCCAAATTCTGAGAAATCTTACTGATATAGCTTGTAGTTTAATAATAAAGCCTTTTCATGTGGTTTACTTGGTATCAATAAAATCATACTGCATTTATATAACCATGTAATTTCATTATAATTTTCTATCACTTGTTAACCATCTTCATAATTAGTATTAAATTATGTCATAGTTCAGTAAAAAGCATTCTGTGAGAATAGTATGTATCAGAACACTATGATGAAAAGCTTTAAAAAGGCATTAGCCATCTCTGAATTAAATTATTTTATTTCTATCTCTTGTTATACTTATATGAAACTGGAGTTTTCATAAAAACACACAATTTATGTTGATAGGGCACAACAAAAATGGTTCACTTCTAACCAGAATGACTTCAATACTGATAAACATAATTCTTCTTAATTTCACCATGCACATACCATGTAATGGACAAATTATACTGCCTTAGGTTTTAAATAGTTCTCAATGATTGAAGGATGTCACAGGAATAAAAATGTGGGCTTTAGAAATATAATATGCAGTCTTGCTTTCAAGGTTTACTGAACAAGGCAGAGCTATACACATGTGTGTCCATGGAATGATTTAGCAAAATTACCTGTTAGTCATGTGTCCTATCTATTTAAAGGCCTAAATTCCTATATTTATTCTTCAATAAAGCATCAAAGTTAGAACTAATTATCCTGTACCCAAAACTATGAAAATAATGCCAATATGTTTTAAATCTAAGTAAATGAAAAATAAGAATCACTGGAATGAGTTAACAAATTAGCCAGTTCCACTATTAGAAAGTTTTAAGTAGCTTTCTTTCTCCAACTTCAAAAATGGCACATATTTATCTGTAATCTTATTTATTGTCATTTTTTCCCTTAAAATAACTGAAGAGATGTGATACAGAGCTTATCACATGGTAGTTCTATGCAGAGGCAGGGACACTGTTAGATGTCTGCAAGCATCTCATCCCCACCACAGGACAACACAGCAATAGTATCAGCAGAAAGCAAGATCCTAATTTCACCAGCTAGAAAACTCAGCAAAACTACCAAGCCTAAAGTGCTTTAACCAGCAAGAGGAAACAGAACACTGGTTTAAATGAACAAAAGGGAACTAATGGTCATTCATGAAAAAATGAAAAGCAGATATAACATACGAGGGTCTTTCAAACACCAATGCCATCACCAGACAAGACTTTAAGACCAAGAATGCATTTAATGACAGAGGAGACAAAAATAATGGGAGAAGGGATATAGGTGGGACAATTTTCTTTCAAATGACCAAAGCTCTTGCTATCCCTTCATGAAGAAAAAGGAAAAAAAAAAAATCTTTGGCTGCTATTAGTCAAAGATATATACTAATGAACCCCTCCCAAATCACTCAAGCATAAAATCTCTTATTTCAAAACTGAAGTAGCTATGCATGTGTGTGTGTTCATATATAGATCACATGTATGAAGAGGAAAAGAGGTGTGTAAAGCACAGAAGAGTGGTGCTGGTCAAGGTCATTCTCCTCTTGAAAAGGAAAAGTGACTAAAAGAAATGGTCTGGGGGACAGGAGTCAAGTGGTAACTTCTTTGCACCTGCCTGCATCCTTACATCTGTTCCCATGGGTGTACTGACTTTCCTATTGTCCTGGCCCTCTTGCTGGTAAACGTAAGAGAGCTTAAAAGGAAGAACATTTTGCTGGGAAATTTCCTATTAACACCTGACAGTCTTAACCCATTTGTGAGACAAGCCAGCTCTATGTAAGTACAAGGTCAGTGGGCTCGAATCTTCAAACTAACTGGTGTGTACCTCTCTGCCACTCCAAACAAGGGAGAAGGGAAGGGAGAGAGAAATCTCCATTTTTAAGAAACTTCTATATATGAAACTCTGTACTAGGAGGTCGATTTGGTCTTGACATTCCACCTAACTGCAATCTGTACCAATGAATGGTGTTTCTAAACATGAATCACACAGTAATCCATGTTTAGGCTTCTAAGCACTCAATAACCAGATAATGCATTTGTCTTGCCTTCCCTCAGGGTGAGGGCATGAAGGCAAGACTTAACCTGCAGAACAGTGAATTCTTAGTGAGAAAAGGCCAGAGAAAGGTGAAATGAGAAAGGAGATGGAGAAAGCCCATTATTTTCCCAGTTACTGATATTCTGCACCTGCATTTCTTCTTTCTTGGGTACCCTCTAAAAAGGTATGGCTTATTTGCTAACAAATATTATGAGTGTGGTATAGTTTCTGTTGTAATAATATTCTGGAGAGATCTGGGGGACAAAGGAGTGTCTTTGTCAGATTTTTAGTACACAGTTTTCTGTCCAGGATTTCCTGAGTGATGGGGGAAATACATAGAAGTTAACTTGAAAAAGAAGATAAAAGGAAATACCCCCCCCCCACCTAGTTCCTCCCAAATTCCCACTTATTTTTAGTTTTCATTCAGACAGTACCCTTTTCTTTCTGAGTCGTCAGAGAGGAGAACGTGGACCTGCTTTTCTGTTAAAGTCGAGTTACCTTCTACATCCTTTCTTGGTTCTCCCTAGAGCTGGAACTTACAGAGCAAATCTATCTGAAGCCTGCCCTTCACCACCCTCATGTTTATTGGGCTTGGGGGTAGCAGTGGGGGGGAGAAGGAGTTGTCTTTTCAGTGGTATTTCAACTGGAGATAAAACAGGAGTATAAATGACCTAATTAAATCCAGGCGAGCCGGAGGAGAGGAGAGAGAGACCGGAAGAAATGGAAATCTAGGAAAAACACACTTGGTTTCAGGTTTCGAATCCTGAAAAATCATGCAATACTTGAGTATCAAGGCATTTTTCTTGCAGCCAGCTTTCCTTCTATGTTCTTGAATATTCATTTACAAGGGGGTGGAGGACTGCAGGCAAAGGAAGTCAGGCAGGACCTCACTGCCCTCCAAGCGTCTCTCTCCACCTCCTTCCTCCCCCATCCAGGCCGCCACCTCGGCCATGATGCGCTATCTGCCAGGGGCCCCGCTGAGCTCTCCGGGCCCCTCCCCAAAAAGTGTCGACCAGGGCCTGGCAGCTGCAGTGGCGGAGCCCAGCCCCCAAGCACGCTGCATTTACGGCCTTGTAGCACCACCAGCCTGCGAGGGCTGCAGCAGCAGCCGAGCCCAGACTCCAGAGCAGTCAGGGACATCCACGCGCAGGGACCGCGAGAGCATCCAGCTAGTGGCCAGCTTGTAGTCTGCAAATGCCATCATACGGATATGTATAGAAACGCAGCCAGCAGAGGAAAAGAGGCAGCGCCCCTACACTTTCTAAGCGGCTGTAGCAAAGAGAAACCTTCGGCGCCTCTCCAGTCGCTGCCTCCTAGAGGAGGGCGCTGGGCGCTCGGCGGGGCCAGATCCTCCGCCGGGTGCACCCAGAAGGCAGCTACCGAAGGCTGGAGACAAACGATCACGCCTTAGCTGAATTATTCAGACCGCCTTTACTATGGAATAAAACATTGATGAGACTACTTTGGAAGTGCTTTATCTTGTTAATCCGAATGCTCTCGAGAAGGGGGTGACATTTCTGTAGGGGACGCAGAGGTGATGCAAAAAAGGGAATGAGAGAAATTAGGTGCAAGGGTAAGGGGCTTTGGAAGTTCGATAAATTTGTTCTGACTCCTCCAGCCTCGGGAATCTCCGTTATAACGTTATCAAACCCAATATGTTAATTAGGCAGTCGCAAATCCACCCTATTCCTTGTAAATCAATGCACTGGCAAAAATGCTCAAAATACACAGGGTACAGAAACAAGCAAACCCAAACCAACCACACAAACCACGGGCACCCAAGCTCCAAAACTGAGACAATACAGCTGGGGACTGTATTGGGGTGGTGGTTATGGTTTTAGCCTTGCTCCTCTGGATATAAAAATGACTTCTTTCATGGATCTGTTTTGCTACATAGAAGCAAACGCTGGCAGTTCAATACCATATCTCAGCACACACGCCAGTGACAATGAATTCCCTTTCATGCAAAGCAAGTTCCAAGAAAACTCCATTTCAGATTAAAGTCTCCAGATGCGTAATTTACAACTACTAAAGGATCTGGCGAGCTCCTCCACAATAAGGGAAGGAAAACAACCTGGCACCAGAGGTAGAGAAGGGTCAAAAAACGATCCTTGCATGAAATGATGGGTGGAAACCAAAACCTCTCGCACTCCACAGTCGGGGGAGGGTTGGATACCAAATGGTCCGTGGCAACCTTAGCCTGAAGGAAACACGGAATTTCAATCTCTGGCATCTTCAGACAGGTTCAACGTGCCTACCTTTCCAAATATCATCACTTAGGGTGGAGCGTATCCATATTCCCTTAGCTTTCACGGCTAGATTAAGTGCTCAGGTATAGATTTATATCCCACCTACTAGAAATTATATTAAACATTACAGAGCACCCTTGGATATTCAGCCCTTCCTGATGATTTTCCAAACATTAATAAGTAAAGTAGCCTGCAATGCAGATAAGATACTAGAAACAAGATCAGAAGGAAACTGGGTGAGGCGGGTAGTCGTTTGCTTGTTACCTGGTGCCTCTAGAGGAAAAGACGGTCGTAGGAGGACTTTCTGCCCGCAGGTACAATCCCGGCAAGGTGGCTCCAGGTGGCTTTCACAGTCGTACGCGGGTCTCGCTCGTCACTTTGCTGCCCTTTGCCATAGCTCAGCACCCGCATCCTAGGGAGTCCGAAAGGCGGCTCCTGCCACTGCCGCCGCTGCCCGCAGGTCGCGCTGGGTGGGGGATCCGCGGAGATCGCCCCATGAAACCCGCGTTTCTGCGCCCGGGGAGCGGGCAGAGGCAGGGCGGCCGCGCACGCACACACACACTCAAACACACACACTCGCACACACTCGCACCCAGGCGCGCGCGCACTCGCATTCACTCTTGCACACGCACATCCAACACAGCGCGGGGAGGGAGGGAACAGGGAGGGGACTGGTCCTTCTCACGATCAGCTTTGATGCCCACCGGACCACAGGCAGAAATGACAGTGGTTTGGCATAGCCTTTTGATCACGTTTCCTTCAAGTTCTCCTCCAACCCAAATCCACGCAATTCATGGGCTGGTGACATTTTGGTGGAGAGGGGAGAGCCGGGAAAGGGCTGAGGAAGAGTCGGGGATTTTGTTAAGCAGTTTGAAAAGCAATCCTTGTTACCTTGTTTGTACAGAACCCAGCTCGAAGGGCTGAACTTTTGGCTTCAGATGATGTGGACCGAAACATAAATATCCTTGTGGCCAAGACCGGAAAGTCTAGATGGACGCAGACAAGACGGCTACAAGACCCTCTCGTGACCTTGTGATGTACCTGGAGGCAAGTTAATACTGGCGCTTTCCAAGCCTCTGGGTAAAGCGATCCACACACATGCGTCCATAGCCAGGCAGCGGTTCCGAATCCAGCCGGGGAAATGGGTCTGGGCGTCCTCCCTGGTCTTCAAGAACCTGGGCATCGAGGGGGCACCGACGAGTTAACAACATTTGCTTCTGGGCAGTTGGATAAAAGACAGTCAAATGCATCAGACAGACGCGCGCGCGCACGCACACACACACACACACACACGCAGCTAGCTGAAGAGCGGCTTACAAAAAGAAAAAAAAAAAATAGAGGCCAAGATGACTTCAAAAGGTAGAAAAGATCCAGAATCTTTTCCGAAAACGAAAGGGTCAGCAAGAAGGTTATAAAAATCTTCCCAGGTCTTTCATTCTTCCTCTCTTGTGAATGTGTGTATTTCCAGAAGGTTTCCTTGGTGGGCCCCACCCCCGTCCAGTTGCGCTTTTTTTCTCTTGATATAAACCGACCGTGCAAAATGGATTATATGGGTGGGTTGTGCTCACAGCCCAGAGCTCTACAGTCAAGAATCCTAAGGGAGCAGCCAGCTGCGAAGCCATTCACATCCTCTAGGGAAGAAGGAAAAACACGCGCAAACACACGCACACACGCGCGCACACACACACACACAAGTCCTCAGTTCGGGCCGCTCTGCACACGCTGGCCGACTCCCTGCGCGCGGCTGCACACAGCGCCCCGCCCGCCGCCCACCGCGCC